>NW_027507764.1:383942929-384220429 GCF_037356315.1 Lithobates pipiens
CGCAGACCCCGACAACCAACGGCCAGGGTTGTCGGGAAGAGGCCCTTGTCCTCATCAACATGGGGACAAGGTGCTTTGGGGTGGGGGGGCCGCGCGGCCCCCCCTTCCCCAAGGCACCCCCCATGTTGAGGGCACGCGGCCTGGTACGGCTCAGAAGGGGGGGCGCGCTCGCTCGCCCCCCTTTCCTGGCCGGCCGGGTAGCGTGCTCGGACAAGGGTCTGTTGTGGACTTTGGGGGACCCCCACGCCGATTTTTTTCGGCGTTGGGTCCCCCTTTAAGTTCATTCCAGGCGGTGGAGCCCGCGACGTCTCCGTCGCGGGCCCCGCCTACCTAGAGACGCGCTCGAAATGAGCAGACTTTTCTCCGGGTGGGAACAGTCCGCTCATTTCGAAAGTACAGCGGACTGGCCCACACACGGGCGGACTGTCCGCTCAAACCAAGTTTCAGCGGACAGTTTTTCTGGATTTCCGAAAAACTTTGTTCGTCAAACTGTCCGCTGAAACTGTCCGCTGAAAGCCCACACACGAGCGGACTGTCCGCTGAAACACTGTTCAGCGGACAAAGTTGAGCGAACAGTCCCCGCGTGTGTACGCGACCTTACTGTCTACAGATGTTAAAATTGCCAAAGTACTCGCTACTAGATTAAACAAGGTTATTAAACATATTATTCACTCAGATCAGGTAGGATTTATGCCCAATATGTCAACAGCAGTTAATATTAGACATGCTTATTTAAATATGCAGGTTCTGGCCTCGGATCATCCAAATCGTGCCTTTTTGGCACTGGATGCCATAAAGGCCTTCGATAGTGTTGAATGGCCATTCTGGAAAAATTTGAGCTTGGTTCTAATTTTTAGATTCAAATAGATTGAAATAAACAGCGCTCGTAGGATGTAAGGCAACAAAGCCATGGACAATGAACAGTAAAAACAATGAAAAACAATATTTCGCAGCAGCTATCACATGGGCACTAGACCCAGGAAAATGGAAAAACAATATAACCAGTGCTTGCAAAACAGGAATAAATGCAATCAATACACCATAATATACATAATTTACATGAATGACTATGTAAATAAAGTCCTAAGTGCTCAAAAAAGTGCTAAAAAAATGCTCAAAAGTGCATAGGTGCTTCAATGTTATTGCTGGTGCTCCACAATTAAACAGTGCCATGTGCCACACTCCCCTGATGTGACCCCATCTGCTTGGCTAGGCACTACTTTTAAGAGACCAAAACATAACAGGTATCCGCATGGAGCTCTGAGTGCACTGCTGGTTGGCGTGCATTCCACGGAGGGCGGAAAGTGATGTCAGTGGTTCGGGAGACCAGAAGTATACATTTCACCCCTCCTCCAGGGTGTCCTTAATGAGGAGGGGGCGAAACACGGCCTTACTAGGTGTAGTAACATAGGTATGTTAGTACATCTTCTCTGGCGGTGTCCTAAACTCCAGAGATACTGGGTGAAGGTGATTGGTACCTTAATTGGGCTACTGGATATCAATATCTCGCTGACTGTATCTGACTGGATTTCAGATCTTAATAGGATTATGATATTTGAAAAACATACATATTTTTTAAGGAACGCCATGAATAAATTTGATGATATCTGCTCAAAGTGGCTTGAGTCTATATCCCTGGCATCGGTATAGACCAATTTGTACTATGTATACTGCAATATCAGATATTGGGCTGTAGGTGACCATCTTAATATACAGTAGGTATCTATGGGTAAATATATATGTTTTTGTTTCTTATTTTTTCCAGTGAAAGCTGTATTTTGTTGTCACCTTCATTGTTTCTAAGCATTAAAGGTTTTTTCTTTTTCTTTCTTATACTCCAAGAAACAGGTTGGAAGTGGGGGGTGAGGGAGGGAGGGTTTATCTCTTTCCTTTTTTTTTGGGTAGCCATGCTCACACCCATTGTGCATTTGCGTTCGCATTTTTACTCATGTTGATGAGTCTTTTATTTTGCTAGCAATCTGTTCATTTTTAAAACGTTATCTGTATCCTTGTGTGACTCGGTGGAGTCATTTTAAGCGCTTAAATATTCGGTTGAAATAAATTCTGTTCAAACTATATTACATGATTTGGCGCATTTTGTTTTTTATGGTGATACGTTGCTTTGAGGCCTGCTGAGAGGATCCGAGCGGATTTGGAGATCACGTGACATCCGAACGATTGGGTCGTCTTCCGGCATCCTGTATCGAGACGTCTATGTGATTTGTGATCGAATCTGCGCAGTTCGACCTCCCTTAAACAAGGGGTCACTGGGGATCTGGTAAGCCTTCATTTATTTGTGATTTATATAGGTGAAGGGTCCACGTGGTTATTATTTTTGAACAAACAAGATCGGTTATCTTTGCTTCATATTCACATGGGACATTTTTTATATTATTTTGCTGCATCAATTTATCTATGATCATTTGGATTCACAGTTCGTTTTTGATTCTATTGGACACTTGAGTTTCAGAAGCATCTTAAATTAATGTTTTTTCACAACATTTGTATATTTGACTTCACAGTTTTTATATTAATGTTTTTTCACAATATTTGTATATTTGATTTCACAGTTTTTTGTTTTACATCTATTAGGCCACATTCATATTTAGTGGCCAAGCGCTGCACATTATTTCTTTTCTTTTCTTTTCTTTTCTTTTATCTATGTAGTGTCTGTTTGGTCACTGGAAAACAGTTGTGAAAAAAATTTTGTACATGCTCTCACCAGCAGAGGCAGCTCTGGGCTTTGTGAGGCCTTGGGCAAATCTTAGACATGAGGCCCTACTAACTCCCATAATGGTAAAAAATAATTCAAGTGATAGACCCCTAGCAATTTTGCTCTCCAACCCAATATCCCAAAAAACAGACATGCACATAGACATTTCTAAAAAAAAAAAAAAAAAACACACTTTAACCACTTGCTTACTGGGCACTTAAACCCCCCTCAGTCCCAGACCAATTTTCAGCTTTCAGCGCTGATGCACTTTGAATGACAATTGCGCGGGCATACAACACTGTACCCAAATGAAATTTCTATCATTTTTTTCCCACAAATAGAGCTTTCTTTTGGTGGTATTTAGTTACAGCTCGGAGTTTTATTTTTTGCTAAACAAACAAAAAAAGATGCAAAAAAAAAAAAAAAAAAAATCATGTTTTAATAGTTTGTTATAAAATTTTGCAAACGGGTCATTTTTCTCCTTCATTGAAGTGCGCTGATAAGGCGGCACTGATAGGCTGCATTGGTGGGCACTGATGGGCTGCATTGGTGGGCACTGATAGGCTGCATTGGTGGGCACTGATAGGCTGCACTTGTGGGCACTGATAGGCATAGTTAAGGCGGCACTAATAGGCACAGATAAGGCGGCACCGATGGGCACAGATAAGGCGGCACTGATGGGCAAAGATGGGCACAGATAAGATGGCACGGATGGGTGGCACGGATAAGTGGCACGGATGGGTGGCACGGATGGGCACTGATAGGTACCACAGATAGATGGGACTGATGGGCACTGATAGGTGGCACTGATAGGTGGCTCTGATAGGTGGCACTGCTGGGCACTGATGGGCGGCACTGCTGGGCACTGATGGGCGGCACTGCTGGGCACTGATGGGCGGCACTGGGGTGCAGCACCTTTGAGGCAGATTGGGTGGCACTGTGGGTGGCACTGTGGGTGGCACTGTGGGTGGCACTGTGGGGTGGCACTGTGGGGTGGCACTGTGGGTGGCACTGTGGGGTGGCACTGTGGGCATTATGGGCACAGACGGGGGGCACTTACTTTTACTTTGTTATATTTCAGGATGGCACTGCGGGAGGCAGGTGGGCACTGGCAGGTGGCATGTGGTGCCTTTCATTGCTGGCCGTGATCGGGACTGATGTCCCGATCACGGCCGCCGGTGATCGGCTTTTTTTTTTTCTCCTCGCGCTGTCAGCGCGAGGAGGAATAATAGCCGATTACCGGCTCCGTTCTATCACATGATCAGCTGTCATTGGCTGACAGCTGATCACGTGATAAGGGGTCGGGATCGACCCCTTACACGGATCGGTGATCAGGCGAGTCTCACGGACTCGCCGATCACAGAGCGCGCCGCGCGCGCCCCTCAGGGGGCGCGCAGGCCGCTCGTAACCAGGACGACGTCAATAGACGTAGTCCTGGAAATCTAGGTCCGCGCTAATGCCGTCATTCGGCAATAGCGCGGTACCCAAGTGGTTAATAATGTATCCATAAAAGTCTAGTCCACACTCACTGATTGCCCCAAGCTCACTGATTGGTTGTTAGAGGTTAGTGCACATCATTACTGCTCACTGATTGGTTGCCAGAGGTTACTGCACAATATTACCACTCAATGCTTGGTGCTAGAGGTACTGAACATCATTACTGCCCACCCATTGGTTGCTAGAGGTTATTTCACATCATTACCATGCATTGATTGGTTTATAGAGGTTACTGCACACTATTACTGATCACTGATTGGTTGCTATAGGTTACTGCTTATCATTATCACTCACTGATTGGTTGCTAGAGGTTACTGCACATTATTACTGCTCACTGATTGGTTGCTAATGATTACTGCTCATCATTATCATGCACTGATTGCTTGCCAGAGGTTACAGCACATCATTACCTCTCGCTGAGTGACAGGGCAGTGTTGTGGTGTGTGATGCAATGGATGGGGTACAGTTGGTTGGATGACAGGATGCAGTTTGGGATGATGGTGGCAGCATTGGCATGATAGGCTTAGATCATATCTTCCCTATGATGATAATGTGCAGGGTGATAGGATGCCAGAGATGGGGTACAGGAGGGATGAGGATGATAATGACAAGAGGCAGGGTGGTAGGATGCCAGAGGTTGGGTACAGGGGGATGATGGGCATGATAATGACAGGGGGTGGGGTGGTAGGATGCCAGAGGTGGGGTAGAGAGGGATGATGGGGATGTTGGTGAAAATTGGTGAGGTGGTAGGAGGTCAGCAAAGGGGCATAATGATGACAGTGGGTGGGTAGGAAGCTAGCAGTGGGGTACAGGGGGATGATGATGGGGGTAGGATGGTTGGATGCTAGAGGTGGGGTACAGGGGGATGATGAGGATGTTGATGACAGGGGGCAATGGGGTATGGGGACGATGATGATGATAGTGGGTCGGGTGGTAGGGAGATGGCAGTAGGGTAAAGGGGATGAAAATTACAGGGTTAGGGTGGTAGGAAACTGGCAATGGGATACAGGTGGGATGATGATGACATGGGTGGGGTGTTAGGAAGCTGGCAGTGGGGTGCAGGGGGATGAAAATTACAGGGGGTGGGTGGTAGGACACCAGGCACAGGGGGATTATGATAAGGATGAAGATGATGATGACAGGATATAGGTTGTTAGCAGGCTGGCAGTGGGATAAAGGGGGGGTAAGGATGATGATAACAGGGATAGGGGGTGAATGCTAGAGCTGGGGTACATGGGGATGATGGGGATTTTGATGACAGGAAGCAGGGTGGTAGGATGTTAGAGGTGAGGGTGATGATGACAGGGGGTGGAGTGGTAGGAAGCTGGCAGTGGAGTACCAGGAGGGATTAAGATGATGATGACAGTGGGTGGGGTGCAGTGGGGATGATGGGGGTGGGGTGGGAAAATGCTGGCAGTGGGGTGCAGGGGGGATGAAGATGATGGGGTGGGGTGGTAGAAAGCTGGCAGTGAGGTGCAGGGAGGATGAAGACGATGGGGGTGAGGTGGTAGGAAGCTGGCAGTGAAGTGCAGGGAGGATAAAGACAATGGGGGTGAGGTGGTAGGAAGCTGGCAGTGGGGTGCAGGGAGGATGAAGGCAACAGGGGTGAGGTGGTAGGAAGCTGGCAGTGGGGTGCAAGGATGATGAAGTCGATGGGGGTGAGGTGGTAAGAAGCTGGCAGTGGGGTGCAGGGAGGATAAAGATGATGGGGGTGAGGTAGTAGGAAGCTGGTAGTGGGGTGCAGGGAGGATGAAGATGAGGGGGGTGAGGTGGTAGGAATCTGGCAATGGGGTGCAGGGAGGATGAAGACAATGGGGATGAGGTAGTAGGAAGCTGGCAGTGGGGTGCAGGGAGGATGAAGACGATGGGGGTGAGGTAGTAGGAAGCTGGCAGTGGGGTGCAGGGAGGATGAAGATGATGGGGGTGAGGTGGTAGGAAGATGGCAGTGAGGTGCAGGGAGGATAAAGGCAACGGGGTGAGGTGGTAGGAAGCTGGCAGTGGGGTGCAGGGAGGATAAAGACGATGGGGGTGAGGCAGTAGGAATCTGGCAGTGGGGTGCAGGGAGGATGAAGATGATGGGGTGAGGTGGTAGGAAGATGGCAGTGAGGTGCAGGGTGGATGATGGCAATGGGGCTGAGGTGGTAGGAAGCTGGCAGTGGGGTGCAGGGAGGATGAAGACAATGGGGGTGAGGTAGTAGGAAGCTGGCAGTGGGGTGCAGGGAGGATTACGATGACGGGGTGAGGTGGTAGGAAGCTGGCAGTGAGGTGCAGGGAGGATGAAGATGAAGGAGGTGAAGTGGTAGGAAGCTGGCAGTGTTGTGCAGGGAGGATGTAGGCGACGGGGGTGAGGTGGTAGAATGCTGGCAGTGGGGTGCAAGGAGGATGAAGATGATGGGGGTGAGGTAGTAGGAAGCTGGCAGTGGGGTGCAGGAAGGATGAAGATGAAGGGGTGAGGTGATAGGAAGCTGGCAGTGGGGTGCAGGGAGGAGGAAGATGATGGGGTGGGGTAGTACGAAGCTGGCAGTGGGGTGCAGGGAGGATGAAGTTGACAGGGGTGGGGTGGTAGGAAGCTGGCAGTGGGATGCAGGGGGATGAGGATGACATGGGGTGGGGTAGAAGGATGCCAGGCACAGGGGGATTATGGTGATAGAAATGATGACAGGGATGATAGAAAGTATGATGACAAGTGGGATGCCAGGAACAGGGGGATGATGAGGAGGATTATGATTGGCAGGGGGTCAGTAGGTGGCATCATATGCCAGATGGCATACATTACATCACTCAGGGCTGTGAGGTCACGGGCGGATGGCAGCCTTGATTTTTGGGGTGCTCTCAGTCAGCAGGTGACATCACGGGATGCTGTCAGCCTGTTAGGGTCAGGTGGTACCTTAAGGCTGTGACAGACTGGCTCCTCGATGATACGGCAGCTCTAGCAAGTCCTCCATTGCAGGCCGATCCATTCTGGAGAGTAGAGCAGGGAGCTGCTCAGCCGCTGCATGCAGGAGATTCGATCGCAGCAGAAGGGTGAGGAGCCGGGGAGAGAAATACATACAACCACCCACATCGTGCAGTCCTCAAGTGGTCAGTCCACCTGCCCTCGGCTGGGAAAAGTAGTTGCGGGGGGGGTGTGGCCTGCACCGGAGCTGAATGGCAGCATAAGTCCGGAGCTCCGGAGACACGGTGGAATCAACGGCTCAAACCTACGGATAAACACCCCGTTTTGGCCCCTAAACCTGGTGCTCTACCTCGGGCACCGCAGAGGATCATGCCGAATAAACGAAAAGGCTCGTCCAAGCCGCAACGCTTGATGGATGACTTTACTAGGCCGCGACATGGAGGTAGGCAATATGGCGCTGACGCCACATCCACCCCTCTCACAATCCTCGGTTCTCTCAGATGAACGCTGACAACTCACCCTCCCTAGATGAACCGCAAGATAGCTCACACTCCCGACCTCCACACTCTCCCTCTGGCAGCCCAGTTAAGGCTAAGATGAGGATGGATGGCGCTGGATTCAGCCCAGCCATGAGCCCAGCATCAGACTCAGGGGAGGACACTAGGGAACTTCCAGAATCCATCACTAAGTTTCCCACGACGAATCAGCCTGTGCTGGACACAGTCCTCAAGGATATGCTTGTGTCTTTGAGAAGCACTCTACAATCAGACATGATGAACTGTATGCATAAGCTAAGCGGGGAGGTCAGAGTGGTGGAACATAGGGTGGATCATATTGAGAGGAAGATGGGAGAGTATGCATCCACCATTAATGACTTGGTGGATGCGAATGAGGAGAGGGAAGGAGATTCGGCATGGGTGAAAAGTAAATTAGCAGACATTGAAGACAGATCCAGGAGGAACAACCTCAAAATACGGGGGATCCCCGAATCGGTCACACCATCAGACCTGAGATCCTATGCCAAAACCCTGTTCGCCTCCCTCCTGCCTGATACGCCCGATATAGAGTTCACTATTGACAGGATACACCGCCTGCCCAAACCTTCTCATCTTTCGGAAAACATCCCCAGGGATGTGATCTTACGCCTGCACTTTTTCCATATAAAAGAGCAATTGATGTCAATAATGCGTAACCGGGATCAACTTCTACCCCAATACAAAGATCTCCAATTTTACGCTGATTTATCCCAACATACCCTGCAAAAGCGTAGGAACTTGAACACTATCACGAAAGCACTGAGGAACCACTGTATCCTTTATAAGTGGGGCTATCCGACCAAACTCGTTATTACAAAGCAAGACAAACTCTTTGTGGTAGACTCCTTGGAAAAAGGGCTGTTACTGCTTAAAGAATGGCAAATCATCCCTGAACCGGCTGACAACACTGTCGCCACCTCCAGCAAACTGGAACATATCCAAGACTGGAAAACTGTTACACAGCGAAACGCCAGGTCCCATCATTAACTACCAGTTTAGCCTACTTTGGGTCATGGGAACCTCAACTTGTCCACCTATGATCCCCGGACCGAACAATAGGCTTGAACTTACCCCCAGCCTACTTGAGCAGCATGTAGCTGCACCCGGGTACATACCCCTTAGAACTGCTTAGGCGACGCTTTACTGATGGTTCCTTGTTCTACAGCAACACGTCCACGGTATTATCCATCGGCAAGTACGCCTCTGCTTTTGTTCAACTTTTTATGTTTCTTTCTGTTTTGTTCGCTTTTTATTTCCTTTGTCCTCACACAGTCTATTGTCACAGTAGAACACTGTCTGCCGCGAAATCTTTCTCCTACGAGATCCTATGCAGCTATGGAATGGAAACAAAACCATGCTTCTCGGACTGGACCTACACTCACAGTGAGTACATGTGATTTTCTTGTGACAGAGGCGCCTTTACCATTTTTGCAATGGATATGTGCTCTGCAGCTCGCACTGAGTCTACCACGCCACCATCCTCATAGCTCACTATTGCCCCTATGGCTATAAACTTTTTGTCAATTAACGTTAATGGCCTCAACCACCCGGTGAAAAGGAAATCTCTCTGGGCTGAAGCCTTACAGCACAGGATTGATGTCCTGTGCGCCCAGGAAACCCACTTTTGTGCAACTTCGGCTCCACCATGCAGTAATAGGCAATATCCAAATGTTTTTACAGCTAACTCCACATCCAAAACTAGAGGGGTGCTAACTGCAATTCGGGACACTGTTGCTTTTACTTTACAAGAAGAGCACAAGGACCCCAATGGTCGATTCCATATACTCATCTGTGACATTAACCAAATAACGTATACTATTGTCAATGTGTACGCCCCTAATTCACGACAGCATCGCTTTTTCCTTAAACTCATGAAACGGATCAATAGTATTAAACGGGGCTTCTTGATAATCTGTGGAGACTTTAATGTAGTGCCTGATCCCACGGTGGACTCCACGGCAAGGCAGACTCGCGTAGGTTTATCCTTACTTGAAACACTTCAAGGGGAAGAGTTGTTTGATGTGTGGCGCTGTCTACACCGTGAGGGAAGGGATTACACGTTTTTTTCAGCGGCTCATCGAACTTACTCTAGGATCGACTTGTTCTTGGTTGACCAAAAGACTCTGTCTAGGATCGTATCCTTTGAGATTAATGATATTACGTGGTCTGACCACGCCTCTATAAAATTTTCAATGACAGACACCTCCATGGTGGGCTCCAACCCGATCTGGAGAGCTAATTCTTTTCTTATGCAACAACCGGAGTGTAGGCTGCGCATGGAGCAACTCTTGAAAGAATTCTTTGCCTTAAATGAACCATCGGTGTGCAACCAATTCAACTTGTGGAATTCCCACAAGGCGTATGTGAGGGGAATTCTTATTCAAATGGGGGTGAGGGCGAGAAGGCAGCGACAAAACAAGATCCAGGATATCACTTTTAAAATTACTGACCTAGAATCAAAAAATAAACACCAACCATCGACTACCAATTCTAAGCTGTTAACCCAATTAAGATGTGATCTCAGAACACTCTTATTGGAGGATTTTGAGAAACATACCAAAAGACTTAAGATGAAATACTACGCACACGGAAATAGAGCAGGGAAATTGTTAGCACACCAACTTAAAGGACATAGACGTAAAACCAAAATCCCATTCCTCTTGCACTCCACCACCAAACTGAAAATGCAACACCCCCAAGACATTGCGGACACATTTAGCCACTACTACAGCACCCTCTATAACCTCAAAGAAGACAGAGATACGCCACAACCTACCACTGACATGATCAATGACTTTTTACTGAAAATCTCGCTACCAACACTGACGCCACAACACATAGCATCCCTGAACGCACCGTTTACTATTGACGAAATAATTGAAGCGATTGATACACTCCCACTTAACAAATCCCCAGGTCCGGACGGTTTTGTGGGGGAATATTACCGCACTTTCAAAGACATTTTAGCACCCTATCTGGGTAAAAATTTTAATAATGCCGCTGCCTCTTCGTCCTTCCCCCCTGAAATGCTCGAAGCCTTAATTGTGACATTGCCGAAGCCAGGGAAAGACCCAAATACTCCTGCAAATTTTCGACCTATATCCTTGTTGAACACCGATCTGAAATTATACGCCAAACTGATAGCAATCTGCCTGATAGATGTTCTGCCACTTCTAATTAACCCAGACCAGACTGGATTCACTAGGGGGCGTCAGACTTCGGACGCCACCAGGCGACTGCTGAACATTGTTCATCTGGCTGGTGCTGGGGTACATTGGAGCTATATGGAGACGGTCCTGCGGAGGTATGGCTTTCAGGGATATATGCTGCAGGCAATATTAGCCCTATACTCTACACCGTCTGCCCGGGTGTATACCTCGGGCATTCTTTCCAAGCCGTTCCAAATCACTAATGGCACCCGTCAGGGGTGCCCGCTTTCTCCTCTAATTTTTACGTTTCAAATGATTTTATTGAGATATAACACAGTGACAAACATTGACATCAACAATTGTACATGAGTTATAGAGAAATGATGCATAGATAAGCAATTAGTGCTCAGATACATTGAGAAAAAAAATGAGTTGCTAGTATAAAGAACATAAGGGACTGATACCCATCTGCTGTGTACTACACAGTCTGTACAACTAGGTCCGGGAGGTCCGGGTGCATCCCGACCCCCTCGACACCCCAACGGGCTGTGTCGAGCGGGGACGCCATGCCAAGAAAACAGTTAAAAGCAAGATAGAGTGTGAGTGGAACTTAGTCCCACAATGATTTGCAAAAAGGAAAGAGAAACAAGCAGCATAGAAAAGAAAATTTGATTAGGATAACTAAGTCAATAATCAGAGCTTCAGGAGAATCACAGCTAAGTTACATATAATATATAGGAAATGGAACAGTAAACCAGTGACTTTCACTGCAGGCTCTACTTGGTCTGTGGGTGATGTAACACGAGTTACACAGGCGTAACACAGCTAGGGTGTGTTAACCAGGAAGACCACTGTTTGTTGAATCTAAATTCCGTCATATTTACTCTGGAGACAAGAAATTCCATGCAACAATGGACGTTAAGCGTATTTATAAACTCAGGAATTGTTGGGGAGAGGGGTTTTTTCCACGCACGAGCTATGAGCAGGCGTGCTGAAATTAGTACGTGGTGTACCACGGGAAGACTAGCGGGGGGCCAATATTGGGAGTCCAGACCAAAGAGAGCCATTCTCGAAGTCAGCTGTTGAGGAGAGTTGGTCAGAGACTGGACCAGGGCAGAGACTTGAGACCAAAAGGCCCCAATAACCGGGCAGCTCCACCATATGTGAAACAGGTCTCCGGTAGAGTTGCAATTCCTCCAACACAGTGGAGAGTGGGTGGGGAAGATGGTTGCCAACTTTTGCGGAGTATAGTACCACTTATGAAACAATTTCATGACCGTTTCCCAATGCATTACATTTTTGGAGACGACTAGTGGGGTGCGTAGCACGCGATGCCAGTCTTCCATGGGAAAAGAACAGTGCAACAGGGATTCCCAATAGAGAATGTTTGAGGGTTTAGAGGTCGTAGTGGGTCTGGAGAGAAGTTTGTAAATGAAGGATATGCCCTTGGGGACATTAAGGGGACGATTGTAGAAATGGAGAAGATCCTTGGAGGTAGGGTCTGGAGATGGTAAGCTTTGAGAGACAATGTGTCGAAGCCGTAGGTAGATGTAAAAGTCCTTATGTGAGAGACTAAATTCCGATGTTAGTTGTTGGAAACTTTTAAGATCTGCACCAAGAAACAGGGCTCCAATTGTTTTGATTCCGGCTTCATGCCAGTGCCTGATCGCGAGGTCTGGGGAGAGAAGCTGTAGCGCTAGTAAGGGGAGATTTCTCAATGCGTCTCTGTGTATGCCTTGATGATCTTGGCGTATTGCATGCCATTGAGCTAGGCAGGCCCGCACTATGGGGAGGATGGATCGTGTGGTCGGGAGAGACAGCCAGATTGCAGCTAAGGTTAGTTGTGGGTCAGCTGGGAGAGTTGCTGCCACCTTGTGTTGGGGTCTTGCGACCACAGTTGCTTTCCTTGGTCTAGTATGGCAGCCTTGTAGTACTTCCTGACATCTGGTGCTCCCATCTCTCACGAGGTGGAGGGAGTGCGCAGTACAGATGATTTCAAGCGGGGTTTACGACCCGCCCATATGAATGTATCTAGTGTATGCTGTAGTTTAGTGAGATCTGCTGAAAGAATTGGAAGCGGGAGGGTCCGAAAGAAATAAAGTATATGTGGAAGGAGAAACATTTTGGTTAGGGCTATCCTACCAACCCATGAAGCTTTTAAGGAGGTCATATTCGAGGTTAAATTGTTCAGTTTTGTAAGTAAGGAAGCGAGATTATTTCGTAGCAATGCAGAGGAGGGGGAAACCAATTGAATGCCCAGATATTGCAAAGAGGCACCGGGAGCCCAGGAGAAGGGTGATATTTTAGCAATTTCCGCCTTAAGCGCTGGCGAAATCTCAATGCCAAGCATGGCAGATTTCGAATGGTTCAACTTGTATAAGGATGCTTCACTAAAAGCATGTAGAACCTCAGTCAGGGGGGGTAATGATTTCACTGGGTCAGAGATGGCAATGATGACATCGTCTGCGTATAGCCCAATCTTGTGACAGGTTTCTTTCACATTGATACCGGAAATATGTGGGTGCGCACGAATGGATTGCGCTAGTGGCTCCATAACTAGTGCAAAAATCAATGGTGAGAGTGGGCAGCCCTGGCGAGTACCGTTGGTAATTCTAAAGGGGTTAGAGAGAATACCTGAAGTGCGAATTCTCGCAGTGGGCGAGGTATATAGGCCTAGGATAGCTTGTAAGAATTCTCCCTCTATGCCGAATTTCTTTAGGACTGCCTCAAGGTATCCCCAATGGACTCTGTCGAACGCCTTCTCTGCGTCCAGAGATATCAGCAGAGAAGGCGTTCGACAGTGCTCTGCCCAGTGTATAAGGTCTACAAACCTACGTGTGCCATCGGAGGCCTGTCGCCTGGGAATGAAACCCACCTGGTCTGGGTGTATGAGGGAGGTCATATGTTGCGAAAGTCGGGTGGCAAGGAGTTTTGCATACATTTTCAGATCGGTGTTAAGCAGTGAAATAGGGCGGTAGTTAGCTGGGTCATGTGAGGCCTTCCCTGGTTTGTGAATGGTGGAAATGGTTGCTTCTAAGGATTCTGTGGGGATCTCCCCTGTGGCCAACATGTGGTTAAAGGAGTTGCATAAATGCGGGGCCAATGCTTCTATAAACGTCTTGTAATATTCATTTCCAAAACCGTCTGGGCCTGGGGCTTTATGTAGAGGGAGGCTTTTAATTGCGTTTTTAATTTCCAGGGGGGAGAAAGGTAAGGCTAGGTCAGCGGCTTGAGAAGGGGATAGGGAGGGGAGGTCTACTGTAGAGAGAAATGTCTGGATAGTCGCTTCAGTGGGCTACGTCTCAATCATGGAGTCTTTCAAGTTATACAGTCATTGATAAAATGCGCCGAAGCAGTTGGCTATGTCTTTGGGGTTAGTTAATCTGTTGCCTTTAGAATCTATAAGATGGGAGATTGTGGATTGGGCTGTCCTGTATTTGTATTGTTGGGCCAGGGCTTTCCCCGATTTATTACCTTGGGAGTACCAGGTTAGCTTAAGTTTTCGTAGATAGAATTCGTGTTTGTTTTGAAGAAACGTACTCAGTTCTGACCTCAGTTTACTGAGTTCTGCGTGAGTAGAGGCAGAAGGCGAAATCATATTACTCTTTTCCAGAGACTTTATTCTTTCTAAAAAAGCGTTAAGGGTCGCTGAGCGCTTTTTCTTCTCCTGGGCCCCTAGTTTCAATAGGATTCCCCGAAGTACCGCTTTATGAGCGTTCCAGCATGTGGTGGGGTTGGGGACCGAGTGTTGATTTAGAGCAAAATAATCGGCTATGGCAGTCTTGACCTGTTCCCTAATGTCCTTAGCGCTAATCAGACTGGGGTTCAGACGCCAGATTGTGAATGGGGTGGTAGGAGGGGAGAGATTGAGAACCATAGAGATAGGAGCATGGTCAGACCAGGATATCACACCAATATTGGTGGACGTAATGGCTTGTAGCAGCACTTTGGGTGTCAGGAACAGGTCAATCCTGGAATAGGATCTCTGGGCATTAGAGTAGAACGTATAGTCTCTCTCAGTACCATGTTGACACCTCCAAGGGTCATAGAATTCTTCCAGATGTAGGAAGGAGGAGAGGGTGGAGGACCTTCTCCTTTGGGGGGATGAGGAGTCAAGTGCGTGATCTGGCACCTCATTAAAATCCCCGCATAGAATGATTTGATCTTTCGGGTATTGTTGTATTTTGGCAAGAATGGATTTAAGAAAGGGCTTTAGGTGAGTATTAGGAGCATAAATGTTCACAATCACCAAGGGTTTATTTTTAAAACAAGCGGACAGGATTAGGAACCTACCCTCGGGATCTTGCTCTACATTAGAGACCGTGAGCGCCACCGTAGAGCGTACTGCGATTAGTACTCCTCTAGCTTTTTTGTCAGCACGTGAATGAAAGATATGGGGGTATAGTTTATTAGTGCATTGTGGAGGGTTCCGGGAGGATAGATGGGTCTCCTGTATGCATAAAATATCAGATCGGGAAGTCGCTGCTTCCCTCCATAAGAGGGATCGCTTGACGGGACTATTTAGTCCCTTGACGTTAAGGGATGTGATTGTAAGGGACATTAGCTGCTAAGGTCAGTTGTCAAAATGGTACTGAGGTTGACGGACCTTTATATAAAAAAAAACAAGTTACAAACAGTAGCTCAGTATACAGAAAGTGAGCCAAACAACTGTTGATTATGAGTATAGACAATCAAATAATGCAACAATAACACAAGAAAAGAAAAGAAAAGAAGAACA
Source organism: Lithobates pipiens (assembly GCF_037356315.1). Taxonomy (NCBI): domain Eukaryota; kingdom Metazoa; phylum Chordata; class Amphibia; order Anura; family Ranidae; genus Lithobates; species Lithobates pipiens. The sequence goes on from NW_027507764.1 coordinate 383,958,459, forward strand.
ATGATGATATTGCAATATATAAAACAATCAGTATAGGAACTTCTATATCGATGACCGGGCGATATAGAGGCGTTAGCCAAGGACTCAAATAATTCCCGAGGGGACAAAAAGTGGCTGAAAGTTAGCTGCTATGGTGAACTGGGAGTACGGGAGTGGGTAATGCCGTGTGCGTGGCACACAGTGGCAGTTCGGCGTGGGGGGTTTCAACAGAAGGAAAGCAGTCATCCACTTTTACCTGTTAAGTGAAGCACCATTTAAGAAGGGGGGGTGCCCAAGGGGGCGGCCCCCCATGTTTCGGAGGTTCAGGACTTGGGGTTTGTAGCCCATTTGGAAGGGATCTTTGCAGATCTGGTGTTCAGAGGCGGAGCCGGGAGAGCGTGGGGGGCAATGCCCCAATTGTGAAGCTGCTTAAATCCGTCTTTGGGGGTCAGAAATGCAACTTGTTGTTGTTGATAGTTTACAAGGAGCTTGGTGGGGAATCCCCATTTATATGTGATTTTGTGTTCAATGAGTATCGCAGTAATTTGGGAGAAGGCCTTGGTGCCTGTGAGGTGGCGGCTGAGATGTCATTATATAGTTGAATCTTAGTATAGGGATCAGGGAGGTTGCGTATGGTTCTCGCGGCCCTCATGATCTGTTCCTTAGCGTTAAAGAAGTGTATCCTAGCCAGGATATCTCTGGGTACTGCGTCTGGGAGGTGCTGTGGTTTATGGATTCTATGTGCTCTTTCAATAAGGAGATCCTGCGGTGTAAGAACCGGTATGAGCTTGTGAAACAGCTGGTGCAAGTAGGGGACAATATCGGGGGGTGACACAGTCTCTGGGACTCCCCGGATCTTGATATTATTCCGCCTTGAGCGGTCCTCGAGGTCTGCGACTTTAAGACGCAGTTGGTGAATCGCAGAGGTATGTTCATCTTGAATGTCAACTACAGTGTTATGGGAGCTAGTAGCAGCAGAGAGATGGTGTTCTATGTGATCTATGCGGTCTTCCATGTCATCCATTCTGTCCATCAAATGGTTAATGGAGGATCTGAGCTCTTTCTGCATGTCAGCTTGTAGTGAGAGAAGCATGGCTTTCAATGTATGTTCAGATGCAGGGCTGTCTGAGGTGTTGTAAGGAATTAGTGTCAGTCAGAGCTGCTGTGGAACTACAGGTGCCAGCGCCATGTTGCTTCTTCATGAGGGGAGGCTTAGAGGGAGAGTGTGCTGGGGAGATTGCTGCTCTCTTACCTCTGTCAGCCGGTGACATGGCGGGTGAACGTTGCTGTTCTCCAGAGTCCTCCATGTCAGAGAGGTGATCCTCTATGGGTACAGGGGCCGCCGAGGCCGCGGGTTTCTGCTGAGGAGTGAGGCCTTCATCCCGGACGGCGCCATCTTGGGCCTGCACTCCGGCCGGCTTCATGTAGAAGTCCGTGAGTTTCTTCGCCCCGTGGACGGCGGTTCTGCCTCGGGTCATGTCCCCGGTGGTGCGGGGTGATCCCTGGAGCTCCGTGGGATGAGTCGCGGTGGCGGATGGCGCTAGATGCTGCTTGTTGCTGAGTGGATGTGTGGAGCTCAGCGCTTATGCGGCCATTCCGGTCAGCGGCCAAGCCACGCCCCCTTTCTCCTCTAATTTTTAATCTCATATTGGAACCCCTGGCCACCCTTATTAGAGGGCATCCTAACATTACTGGCTTCCATACCCATAAATCTGAACATATCATCAGCCTCTTTGCAGACGATATTATTCTAATGCTTACGAACCCTGAAACTTCCCTGGCTTCGGTGCATGCAGTTCTACAAATGTTTAATACAATATCTTATTATAAGGTGAGAAGAATGAAAGCAAATCTTATATATTGGGAATGGGCATATCACCAGGTTTACAGAGAGAGCTCAGTTCACGGTTTCCATATGCCTGGAGCAAAGATAGAATTAAATACCTAGGGATCTTCCTGACTGCTTCCACAAGGGAACTCTTCTCGGCTAACTATACTCCCTTTCTTAACTCTCTACCGTCAAAACTTCAAGACCTAGCGAAGGCTGAATTACTCTGGTAGGGGCGTCTAGCGGCGTTTAAAATGGTGATCTTGCCACAGATCATATATATGTTCAGAGCACTGCCCATCCCGATCCCTAACTCATACTTTATCAAAATGCAATCTATGATTAATAAATTCTTATGGAAAGGAAAGAGAGCAAGGTGGGCATTTAGGAAATCAATAGCGGTAAGGAAAGCTGGAGGAGTGGGCAATGTACTGATTAAAGACTATCACACGGCCTCGGTTCTTGCGCAATTGAGATTGTGGTTTCCAAATTCACCCAGAACGAAATGGCAGGAGCTGGAGGAATTTCAGCTTTCTGGCACCAATACCTATAACTACTTACTAGCTAGTACTATTAAAAAGATGCCTGATGTGTCTCTAGGCCCAGCAATCCGTGCGTCCTTACAGGCCTGGAAACTCCTACTCGATATCCCCCTATTGATACGCCATTGTCCTCAATTCAGATACCTCTTGCATGTCTCTCAGAGATTATACCTGATCTTCAGGTGATACACTGGGTCAGAAAGGGGATTAAGAATATCGTTGATCTCACCATAGGACCCTCTGTGAAAACATTCAGATCGTTACAGATCGAATTTGACCTTAAAGGATCTGAACTCTACAGGTATACCCAAATACAACACTTTCTCAAAGATAACTCCTTTATCTCAATTCAGTTACCGTGGAAGATTTTCCTCTACCTGAATAATACAACCACTAACATTAAAGGAATTTCCCTGTTCTACACCTCATTAAATGGTAAATTATTGTTCACCAAAAACTCTAATATTATAGCCTGGGAGAGGGACTGGGGAACCCAATACTCGTCAGATAAATGGCAACAGGCACTTCAATCCACATACTCGGCCACCATGTGTATCAACTTATGGGAATTAACACAAAAAATACTCCTGAGGTGGTATTTGACCCCGTATAGAGTGTCCAAGTTTGATAACCGAACATCCCCGCTGTGTTGGAGACAATGCGGATGCGTGGGTACACTCTTTCACATTTTATGGGAATGCACTAACATTCAAATACTCTGGGATAAAGTGTTCCGTACGATTGAGAACATATTACAAATACAAATACCGAAACACCCTGGTATGGCCATTCTCTCACTTGACTTAGATACACTACCCAAAAGAGCAAGAGTAATAACTACCCACATCTTACTGAGCACCAGGCTGGTGATCATGAGACACTGGAGGGATCGTGATCCCCCAGAGCTGGGAGAAATATTAGCTACCACCAACATCCATGCAACTTATGAAATTCTATTTGCCTCATCCCAAGGCAAATATCTGAGAACACAAGGACAGTGGAAACCGTGGACTGACTGGTACAGATTGAAGCAACACCCCTGAAAAAGCCTTTGTATATTTGAGTAATAGTGGCGACTTAAATACCAACAACGGACACAATAGACTGTGTACTTTTAGTTTTAGTTTGAATTTTCCTTTTCTATGTTTTTGGTTTCTCTTTTGCATCTTACCTTTATAATTCTATATTGAATTTGGTTCGAATTGTACTGCATTTGTCCCCTATTTCATCACAAAATTGAAGATATTGACGGTTTTCAGCAACAAGGTCTTCCATATCCAACAAACGCTAATGGCAGTCGGGGAGGTGGGAGGTTCTCTTGGCCCTTCACAGTGTTCCCAGTTGGGGTGGGGGGTCGGAGGATGCCCAGCTCTTACGTTATTAAAGCATTGAAGGCGGGGGTAATATTATTATTTTTCTATGCTTTGTTTGAAGTTTCATCACGATTTGAATTATACTGGATAGATTCATCAAGGCTGTATAGGCCATCTGAACATGAACGAATGCTGTGTATTTGTTAAGTAACACTGTGTATACACTGTTTATACTCTGTCTATTGAAAAACTTGTATATTTTTTCTTATATACTTTAATAAAAATTTATTGAGAAAAAAAAAAAAAGAAAAGTAGTTGCGGACACCACATTCCCTTCCATTTCCACACACAAAAACTAGGAGTGCAGGGCCTTAGGCTGCCGCCTAATTTGACTAATTAGTAGACATGTGCATTCGTTTTCGTCCAAATGCATTTTAGTCCGAATTTCAGGTATTTTCAAAGAAAATTATTGCGCTAACTTAAAAAAGTAAATCAAGCAGCTATACACGAATGTGACAAAATTCATATACATACAGAAAAACCATAAAGTAACGCTAATAATTTTTAAAAAGGAAAATATTAAATTGACTAACACCCAAAAAAAGGACACTATAAAGTCCAAATAATAAAATTGAATAAGTCCTTGAAATCCATATGGGATTCTGATGTGATATTTCATACAATATGAAGGCCCAGGGGTAATCTCAAAGATATTCACAGCAGTGACATGCAGTTGGATCGAAAGAAGCAAAAGGGTGGGTACTCTTACCAGAGGCACAAGACCTGTGTGGGTACACTAGGTCAAACGAGCATATATAGATGGATCATCCACTCCACATGGGCTCTACATCAACCAAAAATAATTATGCTGTTGTGTTGCAACAAAGGAAGAGAGGTATCTTTGGATAGATAATACTCAACAGCATGAAATCCCAACTCATGAGGTATGCACGTATATAGTGCAGAAACATCTGCTGTAACTAGTAACATACATTCAACGTATTCAAAGGATTGTAACAGCCTGATGGTATCCCCCGTGTCCTTCAAGTAAGAGGGCATGCGACGGACCAATGGTTGGAGTTGGAAATCTACATATTTACCAATACGGTATGTAACCGAATCGATCCCACTGACGATAGGTCGTCCAGGTGGGTCGACAGGGTTCTTATGGACTTTGGGAAGATAATATATAGTGGGAATACGAGGTGCAAGTGGGACTAGATAACTCTGTTCCTTCTTGTCCAAAATCCCCAAAGCATAGCCTTCATTAACCAAATCTAATAAAGCTTTCTTATAGTTAGTAGTAGGGCCAAAATGGATGTGAGTATAGGTATCAGAATCAGCCAAAATCTCATTCATCTTGGCTACATACTTTTCCTTGTCTAGTATGACTATTGCGCTGCCTTTGTCGGCGGGGCGTATAATCAAATTTTTATGCTTACATAGAGATTCCAATCCTTTCTTAAGATTAGGATCAAGGTAAGCCTTCTTAGATGGTAACTCTTCAAGGTCTTTCAATACCAAACTGCGGAATACACTAATGGCCAGAGCCATAGTCCCTGGAGGGTTAAACAGAGATGGGTTCGAAAGACCAGCATGTGTATACCCATCACCCATCACTTACACTTAGGCCGCGTACACACGCGCGGACTGTTTGCCCAACCTTGTTCGTCAAACAGTTTCGGCAAACAGTCCGCTCAAAATTTGCATGAGCGGACTTGCCCACACACGAGCGGACTGTTTCAACGAACTGTTTGCCAAACAGTCCGCTCAACTTTTGAAATGAACGGACTCGCCCACGTAAGGCGGAGGCAAATCCGCCCATTTCGAGCGCGTGTACAGGTAGGCGGGGCCCGCGAAGGAGACGTCGTGGGCTCCGCCGCCTGGAATGGGCTTAAAGGGGAACCCCAACGCCGAAAAAAATCGGCGTGGGGGTTCCCCCAAAGTCCACACCAAACCCTTGTCCGAGCACGCTACCCGGCCGGCCAGGAAAGGGGGGCGAGCGAGCGCGCCCCCCCTCCTGAGCCGTACCAGGCCGCGTGCCCTCAACATGGGGGGGTGCCTTGGGGAAGGGGGGGCCGCGCGGCCCCCCCACCCCAAAGCACCTTGTCCCCATGTTGATGAGGACAAGGGCCTCTTCCCGACAACCCTGGCCGTTGGTTGTCGGGGTCTGCGGGCGGGGGGCTTATCGGAATCCGGGAGCCCCCTTTAAGAAGGGGGCCCCCGGATACCGGCCCCCCACCCTATGTGAATGAGTATGGGGTACAATGTACCCCTACCCATTCACCTGTGAAATAAAGTACAAAAAAAAACACAACACAGGGGAAAAAATATTTTATTGCACAGCTCCGGGGGTCTTCCGTCTTCGGGGGTCTTCTCGCCGGACTCCTCCGCTATGTGTGTGTAGCTCTTTTACTAGCGGAGGAGCCCGGCTTTCTTCCTCCCCGCCGCCGGCCTCTTCTCCCGACTTCGGGGGTCTTGTCCCCCTCTTCGGTTCTTCTGCCGGGCCACCGCGCCTTCTTGTAGCTCTTTTGCAGGCGGTGGCCCGGTCTTCTGTCGCCGCTGCCTTCCGTTCTTCTGTCGCCGCCTTCGGTTCTTCTGCCGGGCCACCGCGCCTTCTTGTAGCTCTTTTACAGGCGGTGGCCCGGTCTTCTGTCGCCGCTGTCGCTGTCGCCGCCTTCCGTTCTTGTTCTTCTTCTTGTTCTTCTTCTTCTTCTTCTCCAGGCGATGTTGACACGTCGCTCCCTCCGGCCGGAATGCCAGAGCCGCGCTGTGCGGTCACTTATATAGTGACAATGGGGCGGGGTCACATGGTATATGTCACATGGGTTGGTCACATGGGTTGATGTCACATGGGGACTATGACATCGTAAGGGGGCGGGGTCACCATGCGACCAACCCATGTGACATATACCATGTGACACCGCCCCATTGTCACTATATAAGTGGCAGCGGAGCGTGTCCCTGGCATTCCGGCCGGAGGGAGCGACGTGTCAACATCGCCTGGAGAAGAAGAAGAAGAACAAGAAGAAGAACAAGAACGGAAGGCGGCGACAGCGACAGCGGCGACAGAAGACCGGGCCACCGCCTGTAAAAGAGCTACAAGAAGGCGCGGTGGCCCGGCAGAAGAACCGAAGGCGGCGACAGAAGAACGGAAGGCAGCGGCGACAGAAGACCGGGCCACCGCCTGTAAAAGAGCTACAAGAAGGCGCGGTGGCCCGGCAGAAGAACCGAAGAGGGGGACAAGACCCCCAAAGTCGGGAGAAGAGGCCGGCGGCGGGGAGGAAGAAAGCCGGACTCCTCCGCTAGTAAAAGAGCTACACACACATAGCGGAGGAGTCCGGCGAGAAGACCCCCGAAGACGGAAGACCCCCGGAGCTGTGCAATAAAATATTTTTTCCCCTGTGTTGTGTTTTTTTTTGTACTTTATTCACAGGTGAATGGGTAGGGGTACATTGTACCCCATACTCATTCACATAGGGTGGGGGGCCGGTATCCGGGGGCCCCCTTCTTAAAGGGGGCTCCCGGATTCCGATAAGCCCCCCGCCCGCAGACCCCGGCAACCAACGGCCAGGGTTGTCGGGAAGAGGCCCCCCCTTCCCCAAGGCACCCCCCATGTTGAGGGCACGCGGCCTGGTACGGCTCAGGAGGGGGGGCGCGCTCGCTCGCCCCCCTTTCCTGGCCGGCCGGGTAGCGTGCTCGGACAAGGGTCTGGTGTGGACTTTGGGGGAACCCCCACGCCGATTTTTTTCGGCGTTGGGCTTCCCCTTTAAGCCCATTCCAGGCGGCGGAGCCCGCGACGTCTCCTTCGCGGGCCCCGCCTACCTGTACACGCGCTCGAAATGGGCGGACTTTCCGAGCGGGAACAGTCTGCTCATTTCGAAAGTACAGCGGACAGGCCCACACACGGGCGGACTGTTCGCTCAAACACAGTTTCAGCGGACAGTTTTTCGGAATTTCCGAAAGACTTTGTCCATCCAACTGTCCGCTGAAACTGTCCGCTGAAAGCCCACACACGAGCGGACTGTCCGCCCAAACACTGTTCAGCGGACAAGGTTGGGCGAACAGTCCGCCCGTGTGTACGCGGCCTTACACTTAGATTTGCAGTCTTGGGAGGAAAAGTCAGAAAATGTCTCTGAATACTCAATTTGCGAGTGAATTTTTGGGATAATTGTATCCATTTGATATGATTTGATGAATTTGATTTGATATAAGTTCTTTCCATTTATTTTGTATTGTTATTGATATACATTCTTTTGGGGTTGAGTTTGATTTTGAGGAGAGGCTTGGTTCCTGTGTAGCCAGGCCTCTCTCTGGTGTTTACTATAAACAACATGTAATTTCCGGGTTGAGCTCGATTAAGAAGAGAGAGTTGGTTTGTATGTAGCCAAGCCTCTCTTTGGATTTTGCAGCAAACCAGTATCATCAGTGAACTCTTTTTATGATTGGTCATACGCACTTTAGACATACCAGTGGCAACGTCTATGATTGGCTGAATTGTATTATACGCCATGAGGACCCGTTTTTGCTGGCTTTTTGCCCGTTTTTCGTGGGCTTTTTACATATAGACCTCAGTTTTTGTCATATTCTGATAGGTTCAGGGCCCAGGTTATCCATTTGGGGGACCCCGTTACAAGATAAATGATTGTTTTTTCCAATGGAGGGCGTGGCACTGGTATGTCATGTGAGTATTATTGTCCTATTAAGGAGCTTGTTGTTACTAATTGCAAAATTTGATCTTTGATTGGTGCTGTATCTCTTATAGTTATTTATATATATGTGCAATACAGGGGGACAGTTTGATGCCCCTGTAGAAGTCATATGGGACGAAACGCGTAGGGCGAGGTTATCATGTTCCCTGTATTGCTTTTTCTTATTATATGATCACTTTTTTTAACATTCGCTACATTGTAGATGCTGGTTTTATGTTAATAAACAGCAATTTTTATTTATTATTTTTTTAATCTACACTATGGGAAGCCGTTATTCTTTTTTGTTTTACATATGATTTTCTTCGAGCTTGGCTCTCCCCACTGGAAAATATATATTTTTTCTGGAATTTGTGGTGAAGAAGATTAGAGCCTCCGTGACAGTGCTGAACACCTCTTCATTGCTTTGAAGACCCACAGCCCCTCCATTGGCTGATGGACCGGTTGGGATTCGATGTAGAGCGCATGTGGAGTGGATGGTCCATCTATATATGCTTGTTTGACCTAGTGTACCCACACAGTTCCTGTGCCTCTGGTAAGAGTACCCACCCTTTTGCTTCTTTCGATCCAACTGGATGTCACTGCTGGGAATATCTTTGAGATTACCCCTGTGCCTTCATAATGTGTGAAATATCACATCCGAATCCCATGTGGATTGCAAGGACTTATTCAATTTTATTATTTGGACTTTATAGTGTCCTTTTCTTGGGTGTTAGTCACTTTAATATTTTCCTTTTTAAATTTTTTTAGCGCTACATTATGGTTTCTCTTCAGGTATTTTCGTTTTCGCTTTGACAAACGATAACGAAAGCGCAGAATCCGAAAAACGAAAGATCCAACATAAATTTTTAATTTTCATTGTTACAAAAGTTCAATATAGAATAGGAGATTCGACGTGACTCTGACAATAACGATCTGTGTCTATCGAACCTGTGGTCGAATGTGCCTAGCCTTACCTCTATTAGTCCAAGATTATATAGAGAAAAGATTAGACAGAGAAAATATTCGACATAGAGAGAAAAGATTCGACAAAGAGAAAAGATTCTGGAATTAGGTGGGGGAAGTAAAACAAAAATAATGATGATGATGAATGTTATTGGCTGATTGTAACCAAAGAGGAGGAGCAGTAAAAAAGCTAGAACTAAGTAAACACGTACAGCCAACTTACTTTCACTTACGATTGCTAGCAGAGAGAGACACACACACTGAATCATTTCAGAAGACAGTCAATCTTAGCTGGTCCGTTTGAATTGTCACTTGTCAGAGAACCCAAATTATTATTAAGCATAAGCACAGCAGCAGAACAATAGTGAAGCAAGCTACAGTTCAGTTTAGCTTTTTCCTAATGATCTGCTGCTATTGTGATAGCCTTTGTACACACGGTCAGAGATTCCGACAACCAAATCCGTTGGATTTTGTCCGACGGATTTTGTCCAAAACTGTTGTATACACACGGTCGGACAAAGTTGACGGAAAATCCGACGTGATGACGTTATTTCGTTATGACGGGACTATGTTCCCGCTAGTAGCCAATAGCTTTGGTGTAGGAATTTGATCTGAGCATGCGTGTCACTTTGTCCGATCGGAATTCTCTACACATGATCGGAGTATGTCCGATCGGAGAATTTTGTAAGAAAATATTTCCGGCAAGTTGGAAAAGTTGGTCCGACAGATATTCAGACGGAAACAGTCTGATGCAGACAAAAATATCAGACAAAACGCTCCGATCGGACACATTCTGATGGAATCCCCGACCGTGTGTACAAGGGCTTAGTGTGAGAACCTTATAGTGATACTAGTGTTGCTGCTAGTGTTGTTATGATAGCCTCAGAGGCTGCCTGTGTTGTGGGGAGGATTTATTATTATAGAATCTTGTTACCTGTCTAATCAGTGATCGCTATCACCAGTCCACCAGTTTCTGCTTGAACGAGTATATAATATATATACAGAAACACTTGTAGATGGCCCAGGAACGTCCTCCAATGCCTCCATGTCGCTCTCACAATGGGTCACATATTCGTTATTATCAGTCACTCACTATCTGACACCTGACTGTGAGACTTATGCCATGTACACACAGTCGGAATTCCGGCCAGAAAAAGACAGATGAGTGCATTTCATCGGAAAATGCCACCGTGTGTATGCTCCATCGGAATTTAGCTGTCCAAATTTCCGCCAGCCAAAAATTGATAGCATGTTCTCAATCGGTTATTCCGATCGTGTGTATGCAATTCCGACACTCCAAAAAATCACGCATGCTCAGATTCAACTATGAGACAGAAGCTATTGGCTACTGGCTATTGAACTTCCTTTTTCTAGTTCCGTCGTACATGTTGTACGTCACCGCGTTGGTGTGACCGTGTGTAGGCAAGACAGCTTGAGCGGAATTCCATCTGGAAAACCGTCAGTGCTTCTTCTGAGAAGAATTCTGATCTTGTGTACGCGGCATTAGACCATTAATTCAACATGAACGACGGAGATTCGACAAAGCAACGAAAAACACACACGTTTATAATAATATTCGACAGAGCATCGAAACTGTACGACGCTGCATACATTTCCGGAGTCAAATGCTCCACCTATAGGCTATATAGGGTTTAGCAGCTCCATCGAATCTTCTTTATACATTTGACAGACACCATAAGCCTTTAAAGACAGATTTAACCGTAATTCATGTGGATTTTCGGACGAAAGCAATTTTTAAATAAAAACGAATTTCGGTAGAAACTAAATAAAATTATTTTTCGGACGAAAACGAAATCCCGAAATGAAATATTTCACTCTGCACATGTTTACTAATTAGAGAGCCGCCTCTACTCACCAGTCAGTGTCCCTAATATTAGCTGCACCAGTCAGAGTGTCCCTGATCACTGCCACATAGTCATATTGTCCTTAATCCCAACACACCAATTACAGAGCCCCCGGTCACTCACCACACCAGTCATATTGTCCCTAATCGCTGCTGTTCCAGTTACAGTGTCTGTAATAAGTAGTCTGGAAATTACATGTGTCATTTCTGAGCCCTAGAATGCCTGAAAGTGCTCCTTGGCATTTGGGCCTCTCTATGCACCTGGGCTATGAAAAATTGTCACACATATGGTATTTACATACTCGGAAGGAGTACCAGAATGTGTTTTGGGGTGTAATTATAATAATGCATATGCTGTGTGTGAGAAATAACTTGTTAAAATGACAACTTTGTGGAAAAAAATTGTATTTTCTCATTATCCAAAACATTGTGACAAAAAATGACAACTTCAAAAAACTCATCATGCCTCTTACTAAGACCTCTTTCACACTGCAGGTTTTTTTCAGGCGCTACAGCCCTAAAAATAGCGCCTGAAAAAAGCGGCCCCATTCACTCCAGTGTGAAAGCCTTCTTTGGAGTGGTGAAGGATCAGTGAACTCACCGCTCCTCCACCACTGCTCCCCATTGAAATCAAATGGAGCAGCGCTGCAATACCGCCGGCAAAACGCTGCTCCAGATTTATCCCCTTTTCGGCTGCTAGCGGGGGGATAAAACCGCCCCGCTAATGGCCGAATAGCAACGCTAAAACGATGGTAAAGTGGCGCTAAAAATAGCGCCATATTACCGCTTACGCCTGGAACAGCTCGGTGTGAAAGGGGTCTTAACCGGTTCCCAACCGGCTCCAGTAAAAAATAAGTTGGCAGAATGGCACGGCTGGTTACCCATATGTTACTTTGTATTTCGCGCGCCTCCCGAGAGCTCCCTGACCGTGGTCGCGGGTCCCATGGACTCGATAGCCGCAGGGATACTCGCGATCATGTCATGGAGCTCAAGAACGGGGAGATGCAGATGTAAACAGCATCTCCCCATTCTAGCTAGTGACAGCACACTGATCGTCTGCTCCCTGTCATTGGGAGCAGTGATCAGTGTGATGTCACACACAGCCATGCCCCCATACAGTTAGAAACACGCCTCTAGGAACACTTAACGCTTACACTGCCACCTAGTGGTTAACCCCTTCACTGCTAGTGACATTTTTACAGTAATCAATGCATTTTTATAGCATTGATCACTGTATTAATTCCAATGGTACCAAAAATGTGTCAAAATTGTCCGATGTGTCCGCTAAAATGTTGCTGTCATGATAAAAATCGCTGATCACCGCCATTACGAGTAAAATTAATAAAACTATCCCCTATTTTGTAGATGCTATAACTTTTGCGCAAACCAATCAATAAACACTTATTTCGATTTTTTTACCAAAAATATGTAGAAGAATACGTATCAGCCTAAACTGAGGAAAAAATGTTTTTTTTATATATTTTTGGGGGATATTTATTATAGCAAAAAATAAAAAATAATGTGTTTCAAAATTGTTGCTCTTTTTTGGTTTATAGCGCAAAAAAAAACACAGCAGAGGTCATTAAATACCACCAAAAGAAAGTTCTATTTGTGAGAAATAAATAATGCCAATTTTGTTTGGGAGCCATGTTGCACGACCGCGCAATTGTCAGGTAAAGCGACACAGTGCCGAATCGCAAAAAAATGCTCTGGTCAGGAAGGGGTAAATACTTCCGGGGCTGAAGTGGTTAATACTAGAGATGAGCACACGGTTCAAGTCAAATGTAAGTTCGACTCAAACATTGGGTGTTCGTTTGTTTTAAAACTAACAGAACTTACGGAGAGCTTGTGGGAAATTAGCGCACTGCAGAATGCAACATAATGCACTGCGAGATCACTGTATGATGATTTGCCAAAGCATGCACCTTACCTCCATGCATTGGCCAATAAGCGCGCTCTGCTGAGAGAGCCATATTTGCCCAAAGGCAGGGTGGTTATGACTAAGGCCTTATAGGCTGAAACGTGTCAACCTTTCTTATTTGCGTTTGGTCACTGTGGCTTGTTAATAATTACTAAAAGAGCATTCACCGGAGTACGGATCATCTTTTCCTCATTTCCCTACTCAGCCAACGACTGTGGATCGAGCACCTGGGAGCTCTGCGATCTATGTGATGTATGGGTAGTAGCACTGACTTTTTTGTTTATACCAAAGGCAGGGTGCCTTTGGCCAATCATGACTCAGGGGGCTTAGTCCACGCCCAACACTATATAAGGCTGCTTACGCAGGCAGTGTATTTGTATATATATATATACATACCATATTTATCGGGGTATAACACGCACCGGCGTATAACACGCACCCCAAGTTTAGGAGGGCATTTTAAGGAAAAAAGTTTTAGGAGGGAAGTTTAAGGGAAAAAAAACTTACATTTAAATGCCCGTCAATGCAGCCTTATCAGTGTGCATCTGCAGCCTTGTCCATCATTGCAGAATGATCAGTGTCATTTGCAGCTTGCCCAGCGCTGTTTGCAGCCTTGCAGAGTGTCATTTGCAGCTTGCCAGTGTCATTTCCAGTCTGCCCAGCACCGTTTGTAGCCTTGCCCATGTTTAAATATCCTGCCGCCGAGACAGACTGAGCCAGTGCTGCCGAAAAAGACCGAGCACCGCCGAAAAAGACCGAGCCGTCTGCTCGGCTCCGCTCGTAGTCCCGCCTCTCTGCTGTTTCTGGAGCAAGTGCTGGCGAAAAAGACCGAGCCGACTCTACTGTGTATTCGGCTTGGCTTGGTTCGCAGTCCCGCCCAGTATGGGCGGGACTGCAAACTGAGCCGAGCCGAGTACACAGTACAGTCGGCTCGGTCTTTTTCGGCAGCGCTCGCTCCAGAAACAGCAGGGAGGCGGGACTACGAGCGGAGCCGATCAGTCGGCTCTGTCTTTTTCGGCGGCGCTCGGCCTTTTTCAGCTGCGCTCGGTCTTTTTCGGCGGCGCTCGGTCTTTTTTGGTTCACAGACAGTGGGGATCAGCGTATAACACACACCCACGACTTTCCCCTGATTTTAAGGGGGAAAAAGTGCGTGTTATACGCCGATAAATACGGTATATATATATATATATATATATATATATATATATATATACAGTGGTGTGAAAAAGTGTTTGCCCCCTTCCTCATTTCCTGTTCCTTTGCATGTTTGTCACACTTAAGTGTTTTTCGGAACATCAAACCAATTTAAACAATAGTCAAGGACAACACAAGTAAACACAAAATGCAATTTGTAAATGAAGGTGTTTATTATTAAAGGTGAAAAAAAATCCAAACCATCATGGCCCTGTGTGAAAAAGTGATTGCCCCCCTTGTTAAAACATACTATAACTGTGGTTGTCCACACCTGAGTTCAATTTCTCTAGCCACACCCAGGCCTGATTATTGCCACACCTGTTCACAATCAAGGCATCACTTAAATAGGAGCTGCTTGAAACAGTAAGGTCTACCAGAAGATCCTTAAAAGCTACACATCATGCCGAGACCCAAAGAAATTCAGGAACAATTGAGAAAGAAAGTAATTGAGATCTATCAGTCTGGAAAGGGTTATAAAGCCATTTCCAAAGCTTTGGGAATCCAGCGAACCCCAGTGAGAGCCATTATCCACAAATGGCGAAGACATGGAACAGTGGTGAACCTTCCCAGGAGTGGCTGGCCGCCCAAAATTACCCCAAGAGCGCAGCAACGACTCATCCAAGAGGTCACAAAAGACCCCACAACAACGTCCAAGGAACTGCAGGCCTCACTTGCCTCAGTTAAGGTCAGCGTTCATGCCTCCACCATCAGGAAAAGACTGGGCAAAAATGGCCTGCATGGCAGAGTTCCAAGGAGAAAACCACCGATGAGACAAAAGTGGAACTCTTTGGAAGGTGTGTGTCCAAGTATATCTGGCGTAGAAGGAACACTGCATTTCATAAAAAGAACATTATACCAACAGTAAAATATGGTGGTGGTAGTGTGATGGTCTGGGGCTGTTTTGCTGCTTCAGGACCTGGAAGACTTGCCGTGATAAAAGGAACTATGAAATTTGCTGTCTACCAAGAGATCCTGAAGGAGAATGTCCGACCATCTGTTCGTGTACTCAAGCTGAAACGAACTTGGGTTCTGCAGCAGGACAATGATCCTAAACACACCAGCAAGTCCACCACCGAATGGCTGAAGAAAAACAAAATGAAGACTTTGGAGTGGCCTAGCCAAAGTCCTGACCTGAATCCTATTGAGATGTTGTGGTATGACCTTAAAAAGGCCGTTCATGCTCGAAAACCCTCTAATGTAACTGAATTAGGACAATTCTGCAAAGATGAGTGGGCCAAAATTCCTCCAGGACGCTGTAAAAGCCTCATTGCACGTTATCGCAAACGCTTGGTTGCAGTTGTTGCTGCTAAGGGTGGCCCA
The DNA here is from genome assembly GCF_037356315.1 of Lithobates pipiens. Classification (NCBI taxonomy): domain Eukaryota; kingdom Metazoa; phylum Chordata; class Amphibia; order Anura; family Ranidae; genus Lithobates; species Lithobates pipiens. Next base: position 383,974,074 of record NW_027507764.1, read on the forward strand.
ACCAATTATTAGGTTTAGGGGGCAATCACTTTTTCACACAGGGCCATGATGGTTTGGATTTTTTTTCACCTTTAATAATAAACACCTTAATTTACAAATTGCATTTTGTGTTTACTTGTGTTGTCCTTGACTATTGTTTAAATTGGTTTGATGTTCCGAAACACTTAAGTGTGACAAACATGCAAAGGAACAGGAAATGAGGAAGGGGGCAAACACTTTTTCACACCACTGTATATATAGCCTGGTATATACTCTGCATTTTGTGTTCACCTTCAGGTCTGGTATGTATTTTTAGGGTAACCCCACACCAAAATGTAAAAAAAAAATGGCGTGGGGGTCCCCTAAAATCCATACCAGACCCTTATCCGAGCACACAACTTGGCAGGCCACAGGAAAAGGGGAGGATGAGAGAGAGCCCCCTTCCGGAACCCTACCAGACCACTTTCCGTCAACATGGGGAAGATGGTTTAGGGTCCTCCCCAAAGCACCTTGTCCCCATATTGATGGGGGCAAGGGCCTAATCCCCACAACCCTTGCTATGGAGGCAAAGTTTTTCAGTTTTCTAGGAACCGTTGGCACGGTGATTTAAGATGGATGGACCAGACCCTAGCCCACTGTCACCCCTGTTTGATAACCCAGCACTCACAGCGTACAATACTAGAGGGCAATGTGGCTCATATATGAGAGAGCAATGGCCTACAGCCAGACAATTTATCCAATCCACCACAGGCCAATTCCAGCCACAACCAGACCCTCATTCTAGCACCTCAATAGATTGGCTCTCTATGTTAGCCTTAACACAACACTGTAAGACGCTTCATCTTTAGGGACAGGTCCACAGCCCCCTTACAGCCTTTGAAGATATGTGTAGTCTCTCTCGGACACCCAAACACCCGTTATCCCTAATCTACAAGGACATACAGCTACACACATACAATACACTACCAAGTTTCACACAAAAATGGTTGCGAGACCTGGGTATGAAAATATCCTCCGCACAATGGAACACCTCATTCATAGTAACACACAAATCTTCCATATCCGTAATTTCACAAGAGAAAAATTATAAGTTACTATCACGATGGTATAGGAATCCAGTCACGGTGAGCAAAATGTATACAAGAAAGTCGGACAGATGCTGGCGCTGCCATGGAGGAGAGGGCTTTGGGACAAGGTATTCAATGTCACAATACTCTATACAGTGCCTCTATGGTACCTTCCCTACAACTAGCATTGCTATCCATCCTTCCATCCTTCCCTTGGCTCCATCACTCTTCGTCTGACCCCTTCCTCGGCAGCATTGCTGTATGGGGGGGGGCACATCTGCGGGGGGATGGGAGAGAGGGAAAAATACCAATCATTAACTTTAGAGGACCTCTATATGATCCGCAATATAATGTACCTATCGGAATGCTACGAGCCCTGTGCTGCTGAGTACCCCCCTCCCCCCTTGTCCCCCTCTACTCTGCAACCTGGGCTTGTTCCACTTAGTACCCAGTTATTTGACCCTTTACCTATCTTATACCCTCCTATATTGGTTAGCTTGACCACCAAGCAGATGTTCCAGGCAGTGTCCAGAGATAGATGACACTGCGTGGATGGGTTTCATATATATTACTTTACTGAAATGCCTTGAATGGACATGTAATAAGTAAACTGTGTTGCGATACGAAATGGATGGTATGCATGAGCACTTCCTCCCGCCACCCTATCCTTCCCACCAACCCTCTTCATTTTGTACCCCCCATCCCCCCTTCCTTCTGTTACACCGTGTTATATGTTATAATGAAATTCAATAAAAATATATTCAACCTTAAGATGGATGGACATAGCAGGACACTTTTTTGGTAAATGGGAATGGGTATAATGTACTCCTACCTAGTCACATGAGGGGGCAGGATCTTGGGGACCCCCTTGTTAAAGGAGGCTTCCAGATTCTGATAAGCCCTCCGCAGACCCCCATAACCACCAGGCAAGGGTCGTGGGGATGAAACCCTTGTCTCCATCAACATGGGGACAAGGTGCTTTGGGGGAGCCCCAAAGCACGCTCCCCATGTTGAGGGCATGTGGACTGGTATGGTTCAGGGGGGACTCTCTCTCGTCCCCCCTTTCTTTCTGCCTGCCAGGTTGCATGCTCTGATAAGGGTCTGGTATGGATTTTAGGGGGTACACCAAGGCCTTTTTTTTTTTTTTTTTTTACATTTACATTTTTTTTACACTTTGACATGGGGTTCCCCTTAAAATCCATACCAGACCTGAGGGGCAATACATTACCGCTGTGAGCAATTTTAAATTACATTTTCTACTTTAGAAATGTAATTTTGCTAAAGAACTGTTATGAACATGGGAAACATGTGATACGTTACAGGCAGACTAAAAGGATCCCCCGGGCACGATATTTAAAATAATATTTCATTTTTATTGTTTCACTTTAGGTATTATTAAAATCACTGCTCCTGAAAAAACTGCAGTTTTTTTAAAATAGTTTGGGCAATAACTTGTATATAAGCCTTTAAAATTAGCACTTTTGATCTTTCATGTTTGTGTCCCATAGACTTTAACGGTATACTCATGTTCTGGTACAAGTTTTTTGTCTGTTCGCATGTTTTGGTGCGACTGAACCAGGGGGTGTTCGGCTCATCCCTACTAAATACCTTGTATTATCTACTTTCTAAAAAAGGTCCTCCTATTTGTACTGTCCGGGCATTTTAGGGCCTCAGGAATTGAGATGGGCAACCAGTAGATCAGAACTAACCAATTTTCACATAGTCATAGTAAAAATGGCCCAAATAAGCGTACATTAAGCCTGGAATCACACCTATGCATGTTTAGTGCTTTTTGCATTTTTCAAATTTGCACTTCAGTCCATTCAACATGGTTTCCTATGGAACACGTTCTGTAGCGCAAATCTGCAAAATGCAAAAAACACTAAAAATGCATAGGTATGAATCCAGCCTTAATGTACGCTTATTTTTATCAAAGGAAAGTTGCAAAAAACATTTTGGCCTAAATTTATGAAATAAATATAATTTTTGGGGATTTTTTTTTTTCTAACAGAAACTATGAAAAAAATATTTATTCCAAAAATGTTGTCTTTTTTTTTTATATAGCAAAAAATAAAATACCCAATGGTGATTAACCACTTCAGGACCGCCGTATTGCCAATGTACGTCAACACAATGGCACAGGCAGGCACAATCACGTAGATGTACGTGATTGCCTTCCAGCGGGTGGGGGGTCCGATCGGACCCCCTCCCGCTGGTTACGGCGGTCCGGTTCGCTCCAGGAGCGCTCCGTGATGAGGGGATGGCTGTTCGTTTTCGGCCACCCCCTCTGGATCGCTCCTGGCCAATGAGAAGCTTCCTCCCACTGTGTATTGTTTACACAGGAAGGAGGAAGTGATGTCATTCTCCTCGGGGCGGTCTTTTTGACCGGACTATGAGGAGAAGACTAATAGTAAGTGTGCACCAACACTACACTGACATGTAGGTACACACAGGCACACAAACCCCCCCCCGATCCCCCCCCCCCCGATCGCCCCCCGATCCCCCCCGCCCCCCCCCCCCCCAGTCACAGTGTCACTGATTGCATTGATCATTTCTTTACTGATCAATGCATTCAGTGTCAGTTGTGACAGTAAAAACTGTCAGGACAGTTAGTGTTAGGTCCAGGGTAGCCCCCTATCACCCCCCAATAAAGATTTAACCCCCTGATTGCCCCTAGAGTTAACCCTTTCACCCCCTTTTGCCAGTGTCACTAAGCGATCATTTTTCTGATCGCTGCATGTGTCGCTAGGTAGCTAGTTATTTTTTTAGGTTCACCGCCAGGTTTTTATAGCGCTAGGTACCCCGATATACTACCCAATAATGGTTTTAACCCCCTGATTGCCGCTAGTTAACCCTTTCACCCCCTTTTGCCAGTGTCACTAAGCGATCGTTTTTCTGATCGCTGCATTAGTGTCGCTACAGTCGCTAGGTAGCTAGTTATTTTTTTAGGTTCACCGCCAGGTTTTTATAGCGCTAGGTACCCCGATATACTACCCAATAATGGTTTTAACCCCCTGATTTCCGCTAGTTGACCCTTTCACCCCCTTTTGCCAGTGTCACTAAGCGATAATTTTTCTGAACGCTGCATCAGTGTCGCTAGTGTCGCTAGGTAGCTAGTTATTTTTTTAGGTTCACCGCCAGGTTTTTATAGCGCTAGGTACCCCGATATACTACCCAATAATGGTTTTAACCCCCTGATTGCCGCTAGTTAACCCTTTCACCCCCTTTTGCCAGTGTCACTAAGCGATCGTTTTTCTGATCGCTGCATTAGTGTCGCTACAGTCGCTAGGTAGATAGTTATTTTTTTAGGTTCACCGCCAGGTTTTTATAGCGCTAGGTACCCCGATATACTACCCAATAATGGTTTTAACCCCCTGATTTCCGCTAGTTAACCCTTTCACCCCCTTTTGCCAGTGTCACTAAGCGATAATTTTTCTGAACGCTGCATCAGTGTCGCTAGTGTCGCTAGGTAGCTAGTTATTTTTTTAGGTTCACCGCCAGGTTTTTATAGCGCTAGGTACCCCGATATACTACCCAATAATGGTTTTAACCCCCTGATTGCTGCTAGTTAACCCTTTCACCCCCTTTCACCAGCGATCACAGTATAAGTGTCACTGGTGACGCTGGTTAGCCAGTTAGTTATTTAGGTTCCCCGTCAGGTTTTTATATAGCGCCAGGGACCCCCATATACTACCTAATAAAAATGTGAACCCCCTGATTGCCCCTAGTTAACCCTTTCACCACTGATCACCGTATAAGTGTTACGGGTGACTCTGGTTAGTTTGTTTTTTATAGCATCAGGGCACCCACCATTTATTACCCAATAAAGGTTTAACCCCCTGATCACCCGGCGGGTGATATCAATTAGGTTTTAGGGTCAGGGTCTGCGTCGCCCCAGGCAGCGCTAGGTTAGTGCCAGTACCGCTAACACCCACACGCAAAGCATACACCTCCTGTAGTGGTATAGAATCTGAACAGATCAATATCTGATCTGATCAGATCTATACTAGCGTCCCCAGCAGTTTAGGGTTCCAAAAAAACGCATTGTTAGCGGGATCAGCCCAAATACCTGCTAGCACCTGCGTTTTGCCCCTCTGCCCAGCCCACCCCAGTGCAGTATCGATCGATCACTGTCACTTACAAAACACTAAACACATAACTGCAGCGATCGCAGAGTCAGGCCTGATCCCTGCCATCGCTAACAGGTTTTTTTGGTAGCATTTTATATTCAAATCCGGAAGGCAGTGCTTGGTTTTCGGGGTCCCGTACGTGGCTAGGCTCCCAAAAAGTCCCCCACATGTGGTATCCCCGTACTCGGGAGAAGCAGCAGAATTTATTTTGGGGTGTAATTTGACTTCTGCCCATAGCATGTGTGAGCAATATATCATTTAGTGACAACTTTGTGCAAAAAAAAAAAAAGTTTGTAATATTCCCGCAACTTTTGGCAAAATATAAAATATTCCATGGACTCAACATGCCTCTCAGTAAATAGCTTTTTTTTTTTTTTGTCATTATTCAATCCCTTAGGACAAAAAAAATAAATATTCAATGGGCTCAACATACCCATCAGCAATTTCCTTGGGGTGTCTACTTTCCAAAATGGGGTAATTTGGGGGGGATTTGTACTGCCCTGCCATTTTAGCACCTCAAGAAATGAGATCGGCAGTCATAAATTAAAAGCTGTGTAAATTCCAGAAAATGTACTCTAGTTTGTAGACGCTATAACTTTTGCGCAAACCAAAAAATATACCCTTATTGACATTTTTTTTACTAAAGACATGTGGCTGAATAAATTTTGCCCTCAATGTATGACTAAAATTTAGTTTATTCGATTTTTCTTATAACAAAAAGAAGAAAATATCTTTTCCTGGTGCCTCCATGGCAGCATACCTGTGACAAGCTCCGCCTTGGCTCCTCCCTCAGGACTAGTGAATATTATAAAAGAAAAGGTTAGTACAGCCCCCGCATTCTCCTTTTTTTCCTCATACCTCATGGCAGTGAATCCTGGTCGGCGTCCTTACCTTCTGCATTCGGCAGCGTCCGTCCGGGTTCAAGCCTCTCCCGGACGCAGTTCCTTCTCTTGGGCAGCTAAATGCGCTTATAAGGTTGGAAGTCCCTTCTGTAGGATCTTTTGGGACAAGCAGTTTGTCTCTTAAGTAAGAGCTTTATCTGCAAATTGATCAGGCACCAGCTCATTCATGGTAACGGAGGCAGCAGCTATTTCTACATTTCTTTGTTTTTTCCCCTTCTCTCTTTTCTTCCTTCCTTTCCTTTCCCTTTTTTTAGGTTTTATATCTTTATCTTTTCCCTTTTCTCTTCCCTCTCTCTTTTGCTCTCTTCCCCTCCCCAACCTTCCATTTCTTTCTTTGTTTCTTTTCTTTTGACCTCCCATTTGTTGGTTTCTCTCAGACAATCTCCCTCTTAGCCCCTGTCGCCATTCCCGGCTCCATAGGAGCCGCGCGCGCTCAGCGCCGGCGTTTTATTTAACTTTCGGCGTTCCCCGCCGTGCTCTGCGCATGCGCCGGCGGCGTGAGGCTTCTAGCTTACTGGTCCGCCGATCGGCGCATGCGCAGTGGATTCGGAGGCCGCGGCGGCCATCTTTGATAAGGGCACAGTGACGTCTGTGCCCTCAAAATCTCAAAGACAGGATAGAGGCGTGCCCTGCCTCTCCTGTTCTACTGTTTATCTCCCTGATGGCCTCAGTGGAACGCCTGTGGCTGCAGGGAGAACTGCAACTCTGAGTTTAAAAAAAAAAAAAAAAGAGAAGATGGATTAATTAATTAAATAGTATAAAATTAAATAAACATTAAATTATTAAATAAAATTAATAAAAAATAATTAAATAAATTATTTTATTTACAAAAAAAATAATAATAATAATAATTAAATAAGTTATTTTATTTACAAAAATAAATAAATAAATAAATAAAAAATTTTAAATATATATATAATTTAAATCCCCCCCCCCCCCCAAAAAAAAAAAAAAAAAAAAGGACAGGAGGACAAAATGTAGATTTAGACGTATTTTAGATGTATTTATTAAAGTCCCTTTTTTCCAGTCAAGGACACGGTTGGTTGATTTTTCTCCTCTAAAACTCTTTTCTTAGCTGCTGCTTCTGCTAATCCGTCTAGTATGAGCCATTCGCCACCCGCACAAGATCCTACTCTACACCTGAGGTAAGGACCTACGTCCAGGTAAGTTGATACACTTTAAAAAAAAAAAAAAAAAAAGAGTGCACTCAGGCTGGTACTTTATGTATTTCAGTCCTGTACGCCAGAAGATGTCTAAGAGGACCTCAAGGCGACATGAAGGCGATGATGACTCTAGTCACAGCAGAGACAGGTCGTCCTGGCATGGGGATTATAGAAGTGGCAGAAAGCATCGGCCAAAAAGGCGCCATCACTCATGCTCCCCGAGACCTAGATCTCCAAGATGTCAGGCATGTGGAGCTGCCCCACTTTCAGACAAACTGATCTGTTTGAGATTGCCTCAGGGACGATGCAGCTGAAGGTCTGCAAATGGCGGACCTACTTAAGAAAGCAGTAAAGGACTCCCTTGCGGAATTGGTAGCCACAATGATGACGCAACAACCAGCGTCTCCTCCTCAGGAGCAAACGGCTGAGGCTGAGGCTTCCATCCCGGGGATGTCCACAAGTGGAATTTTTCGTCTGTCGCCGGCATCCTCCTCTAAACATCAGGAAGAGAATGCCATCTCAGAGGAATCATCTGATGACCTAGATGCCTCTGGCTTTGCTTTCGCTATGGTCCAGCCTTATGTACAGGCAGCTAAACAAGCGATCGGCTGGGAGAGACCAACACAAAGGTTTAAGAAGTCTAAATCGTACTTCCCCTTTCTCAAACGTCAGATCTCCGTTTTTTCCTCTCATGGACGAGATCAGGGATGTGATTGAGGAAGAGTGGGAAAAGACAGAGAAAATGTTCTCTATTAATCGGTTGGGAAAGTTATTCCCTCTCTCATAGCCTGATTCCGCAATGCTGGAGGGTTCTCCAGTGGTCGATGCAGCAGTGGTAAGGTTGGCAAAGAATGTCACATTGCCCCCGGAAGACTCAACTTCTTTTAAGACTCCAGATGGCAGACAACGCCTGTAAACCTGTCATAGCCCTGACATCAGTGTCCAATGCGCTACGCGTCTGGACAGATAATATAGAGTCAGCAGTCCAACAGGACATCCCAGAGGAGGATATAATCAAGGCCTTGGATGAGCTGAAGTTCTCAGCAGACTTTATTGGTGAAGCCGTCATCGATTCAATTCGTTGCTCCGCAAGGGCAATGCTCCACACAGTTATGGCCAAATGGGCTTTGTGGCTGAAACCGTGGGCAGCAGATATCGCCTCCAAACAGAACTGGTGCAAGATACCATTTGATGGTGAAGCCTTGTTTGGGGGAAAAAAACTGGACAAGGACATCTCTCGAGTCACTGGTGGAAAATCAGGCCTGCTACCCCAAGACAGGTGATCTAGGTGCTCCAGGACAATCGCACCTATATTCCAATACTCCAAGAATAAGGATTACCGATAGTCCAGGCAGGGAAAAGGCTTCAGGCATAATTGGGAAAGCACACAGTCCACGTTCCTCAAAACCCGAAGACAGAGACCAATGCCTAACCCACAGGATTCTACTATATCCTTTCGACGCCTGGCCAGCCCAAGCGATTCCTGTGTGGGCCAAGCTAAAACACTTCTCAAAGATCTGGGAGCAAAAGTGCAGGGATTCTTGGGTAGTCTCCACAGTCAAATATGGCCATTTTGGGCCGTTCCTAGACAAACCTCCCAAGGTCCTCTTCTCCCTGACAAGGGTGTCAAGGTTCCCCCCTAAAAAACGGAAGTGCTACAGCAATCTCTTCTCTCCTTGCAGTAACAGCAAGCGGTAGTTCCAGTGCCTCCATCAGAGAGATTTTCGGGTTTTTACTCAACCCTGTTTCCAGTCCCCAAGAGAAATGGAGGGTGGAGACCCGTGATAGACCTAAAAAGTCTAAATCGTTATTTCTTCCTAGTAAGATTCAAAATGGAGTCACTACGAACGATTATTTGTGTAGACCAATCAGGGGGCTGGATGTTGTCAATAGACTTGCAGGACGCTTACCTGCATATACCCAAACTCCCTCCTTTCCAGAAGTATCTGAGATTGGCGGTGGGGCAGGTACATCTCTAATTCCAGAGTCTTCCATTGGGCCTCTGCGCATCGCCAAGAGTCTTCACAAAGACCCCAATTGCCATCATAGCCCCTCTGAGAGAATTGGGGCTTCGGGTATGCCACTACTTGGACGACCTTCTACTGCTGGCAAAAGACTGTGGAACAGGTGGTATCTATCCCAACCCATACACTTGACGACCTTGATGCTCAGGAGTCTGCATTGGTAGATGAAGAAACAGACACTTCTGAAATCACGCCGTTAGGGCATGTCGACTGGATCACAGTTAATACCAATGCCAGTGCAGCAGGTTGGGGAGCACACTGCAACCGGATCTCAGTGCAGCGTAGATGGTCCTTCCATACAACAGGCCTGGTGTCGAATGTCCTGCAGGTCAGAGCGGCCTACCTTGCGTTACTAGCCCTAAGGTTCGAGATTACAGGGAAACCTGTTCTCCTCCGAATGGACAACAGGGCTGCGGTATCCTATGTACACCGGCAAGGGGGGACACGCAGCAGGTCCCTCCTGAAGGAGGTGGAACCCATAATACTCTGGGCAGAAAGGAATCTAAAGGACCTGAGGGCAGTTTATCTGCCCGGCCATCTCAACTTGAGGGCCGACCGCCTTTCCCGCAAGTTTGCGGATGCCAACGAATGGTCTCTACACCCGGAGATTTTCGACTGGATAGTGAACCAGTGGGGTCCCCTCGAGATAGACCTATTTGCAACAGCACTCAATACCAAGCTTCCAAGGTGCATCTCAAGGCTTCCTCAACCCCAAGCGGAGGTATTAGATGCCCTCTCAGCCCCCTGGGCATGCAATCGGGCCTATGCCTTCCCTCCACGGCCTTTCATTCCAAGATTCCTGTCAAGGCTTATGATTATGAAACCTTGACAGTGATAACGGTCCTACTGTACTGGCCAACACGCCCTTGGTTCCCCACAGCAATGTATCTAAGTACCCGACTTCCAGTCAAGGTTCCAATAATACCTCTTCGCCTCTCGCAAGGATGTCACACCCTTCCAGATCCCCGCAGGCTGGATCTTCACATCTGACAGCTGAAAGGGAAAGGTTCCAATCTCTAGGGTGTTCCAACAAAGTGATCGCAACCCCGCTCAAGGCAAGAAAACCATCCACAAACAAAAGTTCAGGGCCTTCATGATTGGCAGAAGCTGTGATCTAGATTCCCCATCATCCTCTCAAATTCTTGAGTTTTTGCAGGCAGGCCTAGACCTAGGTCTTGCACTAGGTACACTAAAAGTACAGGTATCAGCATTTTCATTGGCAAACCAGTAGAAGATGGGCCGAGGACTCATTAATAATACAATTCTTCAAAGCTGTCAAAAAGATCCGACCGCCAACTAAACAATCTTTTCCCACTTGGGACCTTGCTATTATCCTAGAGTCCTTAGCCAGTCCACCTTTTTGCCCCTTCGGAGTCAGCATCGCTTTGGAATCTAGCCTAGAAGCTAGCCTTCCTGATAGCTATAACCTCTGGCAGACGGATTTCAGAGCTCCAAGCTTTAGGAGCAGATCATAATCATATCATATTCTATCCGGACAGAGTAGAACCCAGAACAGTGCGAGGATTTATTCCCAAAGTCGCATCATCCTTAAACATGTCAGAACCTTGGGCACTCCCAACATTTTCAGAACAGGACTCTGGTTCTCTTCATGAGCTAGACATTGCCTCCACTTTGAAATGCTATCTGCAGGCCACAGCATCATTCAGGGATTCCATCAGGCTGTTTATAATTCCCTGGGGCAAACACCAAGGCAAGGAGGCGTCAGCAAGAACGATTGCCTCATGGATCGTTAGACTCATTCACAAGGTGTACAGGACAAAGGGGCTGGAACCCCCTTTGGCGGTCAGGGCGCACTCCACCAGAGCAGTTTCTGCCTTTTGGGCGGCAAGAGCGAATGTGTTAATTGAAACTATTTGTGGGGCAGCGACTTGGTCGTCCCGACATACGTTTCTGAAACATTGCAGGGTGGACCCAGGAGCTCTTGCATCGGTGGAGTTTGGCAGACAGGCAGTCACATCAGCCCTCGCTTCTTCTAAATAATAATTTCTTTAAAATAGACTTCTAAGCATCCCACCCATCTCAGCTAGTTATTTGTCACAGGTATGCTGCCATGGAGGCACCAGGAAAACAGAAAATTGTACCATACTTACCGTAATTTTCTTTTCCTGGTGCCTATCCATGGCAGCATACAATCCCACCCTCGGTATTCTATATTACGGAGAATGCGGGGGCTGTACTAACCTTTTCTTTTATAATATTCACTAGTCCTGAGGGAGGAGCCAAGGCGGAGCTTGTCACAGGTATGCTGCCATGGATAGGCACCAGGAAAAGAAAATTACGGTAAGTATGGTACAATTTTCTGTTTTTTTTTCAAAATTTTCGCTCTTTTTCCATTTATATCGCAAAAAAAAAAAATCGCAGAGGCAATCAAATACCATCAAAAGAAAGCTCTATTTGTGGGAAGAAAAGGACGCAAATTTCGTTTGGGTGCAATATTGCATGACCGCGCAATTACCAGTTAAAGCAGCTCAGTGCGAAATTGCAAAAAGACCTCTGGTCCTTAAGGTGTTTATTGGTCCGGAGCTGAAGTGGTTAAATGGCACCAAAAGCTCTATTTGTCTAAAAAATGTTTTAATGATCCGTGCCTAATTTATTTTTAAATAAAAAAAAATATATATACAATTTAACCACTTCAGCCCCGGAAGGATTTACCCCCCTTCCTGACCAGAGCGTTTTTTGCAATTCACTGCGTCGCTTTAACTGACAATTGCGTGGTCGTGCGACATGGCTCCCAAACAAAATTGGCTTTATTTTTTTCCCACAAATAGAGCTTTCTTTTGATAGTATTGGATCACCTCTGCTGTGTTTATTTTTTGTGCTATACACAAAAAAAGAGCAACAATTTTGAAAAAAACGCATTATTTTTTACTTTTTGCTATAATAAATATCCCCCAAAAATATATAAAAAAACATTTTTTCCCTCAGTTTAGGCTGATACATATTCTTCTACATATTATTGGTAAAAAAAATCGCAATAAGTGTTTATTGATTGGTTTGCGTAAAAGTTACATAGTTACATAGTTAGTCAGGTTGAAAAAAGACACAAGTCCATCCAGTTCAACCTTAACCACTTTCAGACCGGACCATTTTGCTGGTCAATGACCAGAGGTCTTTTTACAATTTGGCACTGCGCTGCTTTAACTGGTAATTGCGCGGTCATGCAATGTTGTACCCAAACAAAATTTGCGTCCTTTTTTTCCCACAAATAGAGCTTTCTTTTAAAGGTATTTGACTGACTCTGCGATTTTTATTTTTTGCGATATAAACGTAAAAAGACCGCAAATTTTGAAAAATATGATATTTTCTACTTTTTGTTATTAGAAAAATCCAATAAAATCAATTTTAGTCATACATTTAGGCCAAAATGTATTCAGCCACATGTCTGTGGTAAAAAAAAAGTCAATAACTGTATATTTATTGGTTTGCGCAAAAGTTGTCACATCTACAACCTAAGGTACGTTTTCTGGAATTCACGCAGCTTTTAGTTTATGACTGCCTATCTCATTTCTTGAGGTGCTAAAATGGCAGGGCAGTACAAAACGCCCCCAAATGACCCCATTTTGGAAAGTAGATACCCTAAGGAAATTGATAAGAGGCATGTTGAGCCCATTGAATATTTTATTTTTTTGCCTCAAGCGATTGAATAATGACAAAAATTTTTTTTTTTTTTTTTTTTACACAAAGTTGTCACTAAATGATATATTGCTCACACATGCCATGGTTATATGTGGAATTGTACCCCAAAATACATTCTGCTGCTTCTCCTGAGTACGGAGATACCACATGTGGTCGACTTTTTGGAAGCCTAGCCGCGTACGGGGCCCCGAAAGCCAAGCACCGCCTTCAGGATTTCTAAGGGCATACATTTGTAATTTCACTCCTCACTACCTATCACAGTTTTGAAGGCCATAAAATGCCAATATGGCACAAAACCCCCACAAATGACCCCATTTTAGAAAGTAGACACCCCAAGCTATTTGCTGAGAGGCATGTTGAGTCCATGGAATATTTTATATTTGGCACAAGTTGCGGGAAAATTACAAACTTTTATTTTTTTTTATTTTTTTTTCACAAAGTTGTCACTAAATGATATATTGCTCACACATGCTATGGACATATGTGAAATGACACCCCAAAATAAGTTCTGCTGCTTCTCCTGAGTACGGGGATACCACATATGTGGGACTTTTTGGGAGCCTAGCCGCGTACAGGGCCCCGAAAACCAAGCACCGCCTTCAGGCTTTCTAAGGGCGTAAATTTTTGACTTCACTCCTCACTACCTATTACAGTTTTGAAGGCCATAAAATGCCAAGATGGCACAAAACACCCACAAATGACCACATTTTAGAAAGTAGACACCCCAAGCTATTTGCTGAGAGGCATGCTGAGTCCATGGAATATTTTATATTTTGCCACAAGTTGCGGGAAAATTACAAACTTTTATTTTTATTTTATTTTTTGACAAAGTTGTCACTAAATGATATATTGCTCACGCATGCCATGGGCATATGTGAAATGACACCCCAAAATAAATTCTGCTGCTTCTCCTGAGTACGGGGATACCACATATGTGGGACTTTTTGGGAACCTAGTTGCGTATGGGGCCCCGAAAACCAAGCACCGCCTTCAGGCTTTCTAAGGGCGTTACAGTTTTGAAGGCCATAAAATGCCAAGATGGCACAAACCCCCCCCCCCAAATGACCCCATTTTGGAAAGTAGACACTCCTAAATTTAGGGGTACACTAGTGAGACTAGGTAATAAATGGCGGGTGCCCTGAAACTATAAAAAATAACTAACCAACCAGCGTCACCTGTAACAGTTATATGGTGATCACTGGTGAAAGGGTTAACTAGGGGGCAATCAGGGGGCTTTATGCGGTAGTATATGGGGGTCCCTGGCGCTATAAAAATCTGCGGCGAACCTAAATACCTACCTGCCTAACTAGCGTCACCTGTGACACTAATACAGCGATCAGAAAAACAATCGCTTATTAGGCTGGGTTCACACTGGAGCGATGCGGGAATGCCACGAATCCGCGGCGGGTTCCCGCATTGCATGCCTCCCGGCGGCAGTTCACACTGCCCTATGCGAACTGCTGGGAGTGTCAGTGAAATGTTAATGACACCCCCAGATCAGTTTGCATATCGCAGTGCGATCTGCAAACTCGGATCGCATGGTGTGAACACCCATGCGATCCGATTCTGCTGCGGACCAAAAAAAGGGTCCCGTGCGAATTTGCGGCGGGTGCAGCGGGTGCAGCGTGAATTCAGCCATACTATCTGTATGGCTGAACTCGAATCGCACAGAGATCGGATGTGATTTGCACTGCAGTGCGGTGCGAATCACATCCGTTCTCATAAACCGCTGCAATGTGAACCCAGCCTTAGTGACACTGGCGACGGGGGGTGATCACGGGGTTAAACCTTTATTGGGGGGGTTAGGGGGTACATTAGAACTAAAGGGGGCTAACCCTAACTGCCCTAACAGTTATTACAGTCACAAATGACACCAATGCAAAAAAAAAAAATGCAATTGGTGTCACTGTGACTGGGGGGGCAGGGGTAATTGGGGGGTGATAGGGGGGTGAAGGGGGGGTGTGAGTGTGCCTGGCATGTTCTACTGTGTAGTGTCGTGTTGGTGCAACTCACCGATCCTCTCTCCTCGGTGCCGGAACGAAAAATACCGACACGGAGGAGAGATTACATCACTTCCTCTGCCTGTGTTTACATTACAGGAGAGGAAGTGATGCAATGCTTCACTTCCATTCGTCAGGAGCGATCGCGAGGGGGTGGCCATGAATGAATGGCCGCCCCCTCATCCCGGATCGCTCCTGCACGGATACCGACCGCCGCTGGCACTGGGGGGGGCCCGATCGGCCCCCCACCCGCGGGAAGGCAGGGACGTACAGGTACGCCCATATGCCTGCCCGTGCCATTCTGTCGATGTATATCGTCGTGCGGCGGTCGGCAAATGGTTAAACAAGTTATAGCGTCTACAAAATAGGGGATAGTTTTATGGCATTTTTATTAATAATTTTTTTTCTACTAGTAATGGCGGCGATCAGCGATTTTTATCGTGACTGCGACATTTTGGCAGACACATCGGACATTTTTGACACATTTTTGGGACCATTGGCATTAATACAGCGATCGATGCTATAAAATTGCATTGATTAGGTGGCAGTGTAGGGGTTCCTAGAGGCGTGTTTCTAACTGTATGGGGGCATGGCTGTGTATGACACCCCACTGATCGCTGCTCCCGATGACAGGGAGCAGACGATCAGTGTGCTGTCACTAGGCAGAAGGGGGAAATGCTGTTTACATAGGCATCTCCCCGTTCTTGAGCTCCATGACACGATCGTGGTTATCACCGTGGCGTTCGAGTCCACTGGACCCGTGACCATGGTCACGGAGCTCTCAGCAGGCGTGCGCACGGCAAGAAATTCAGAGTAACGTACGGGTACGTTACTTTGCCCAGCCATGTCATTCTGCTGATGTATATGTGCAGAAGCTGGTCGGCAACCGGTTAAAAAAGGATGTTGCTAAAATATTAAATTACTACTCACACGTTTTTCCATCCTGTTGTGGCCGTTGCCATCATGACTGTGGGCATATGAAGCCCAATCGCTAACTCTTCCTGGATAAGAGTAGGAGAGGTGCATGCTGGGTAACCAGTATGCATCTTTCATCTCGTGCATGTGCGATTCACCGGTGGCCGTAGTGCCGATTGTTTCTAAAGTTTCCATAACAACGGGCAGCGATGGAGGAAGGTCCCACCCCATTGCTATGGCAACAAAGGGCTTTCTTCCCTTTTTAAAAATGGTGCTGTGATCCGCCTTAAATCGCGTCATTTCCTGTCAGGAAATAACTCAATTTTTGATCCCAGACTCCTGGTAAAGGATGACACATCATTTCCCAGGAGAATAGGCAAGTGAGCTCCGCGGACCTGGAAGTGGAAGATAAGGTGGACTACATAGCAACAGGATGATTCTGGTAAGTATATAAAAACAAAAATCCTCCAAATGTTTCTTTTGGTTAAAAAGGTTAAAAAGAGTCTGTTAATTGAAAAAAAAATAATAATAAAAATTGTGGCCTATGCTACACCACAGTGTTAGTTACTAAGCTATAATAATTTTGCCCACAAGGTAATATGCCGGCCAACATTAATTTACAAAGAGGGCCATCCCTACCCTCTACAAACATGTGGAAGGCCACGAGGACTTTTGAATTATTATACTTCATAGGAGAGATTGAATTGTCTTTGAATCTATATCACAACTGTTTGCACATGGGTCTGAAAATACTTCTATTAGTTAACCCTTCAGTTGCTACATTTTTTCTTGCCTGCACTGATCGATTTTTTGGAAAATGTAACACCTATAGCTGTATTGGCTGTATGTTCATGCTATCTTCACTGTGTAACTTGTTGTACCTGTTTTCAATAAAAGCATTTATGGGGAAAAAAATTAGCCTGAAGCATTTTATATTTGCTTGTTTGCAAAGGCTAAATGGCTGCTTCCCAAAGCAGATCCTGTGTAGCATTAATAAGAACAAGCAAATGCATGTCTTATTATTCAAGGGGTAATATTGATGTGCATCCTATAATCCATCAGTTTATTCATAAAACAGTGTAAATGTGATGCTGGTTGGAAACTGCATTTCTAAACCAGCAATATGAATAATGTTTCATAGTGAATCATAGTGAACAGCTTCATCCAGAGAGGCCCGGAACGGAAAGGCCTGCAAGGATGGATAGTGTAGGGTCGGGCATGACAGTGTGTCTAAGGGAGAGACTTATGGGGTTAATGTGGAAAGAAGTGAGGGAAGTGGTAGAAAAGGGGAAGGTAAGAAAGAAGTTTTGCTAAAAGGGGAGTGGTTATATTTGTAGGGGGCGGAGCAAGTGATCAGTGTGAAGAGGAGCTTGAAGGAGGAGGCAGTTTTTCCTACCCTCCCTCCCTATATGTGTAATGTTTTGGTGTATTGTTGTGGTGTGTTTCTTTCTTTCAGGAGAAGAAGGTCGTCATGACAATGCAGATGGGCCCTTCCGGGTGGTGACTGTATTTTTCTGGTGGTCTTTGATGGTGGCAGTAAACGGAGGTGATCAAAAAGGGGTGGGGGGCTCATCGGTAATATGTGCCCCTCTGGTGTATTCCAGAAACGATGGATGGAATACTGGAATGGTTGCACTGCGGGAAGGGGTTGTCTCCGAGCGGTTACAGCTGGAGGCCTATCAGGTTGGAAAAGGTCCTGCAGTGCATTGGTGTTCATCAGACTGGGGTTAACAGGTTATGTTATTGTATATATATATATATATATATATATATATATATATATATATACATTTGATTGGAGTGATTTATTTGAGTTGTTTTCATAAAAGGCTGTTATGGCCTTTTTACTCCAAAAGTAATGGTGTGGTCTCATCATTTTAGGTGGGTAAGGAATGGGTTGGATTATAATGGGATTTTTATATACAGCTTACCTGTAAAATCCTTTTCTTGAGAGTACATCACGGGACACAGGAGCTTCATTACATAGTGGGTTATATAGGCACCTCTGGTGATTGGACACTGGTTAACCCCAATTAAGAATAATTCCTCCCCTATATAACCCCTCCCATATGGGAGGCACCTCAGTTTTGTAGCAAAGCAATAAGAAACCACGTAAAACCTAAGAAGGGCGGGAGCTCTGTGTCCCGTGATGTACTCTCAAGAAAAGGATTTTACAGGTAAGCTGTATATAAAAATCCCATTTTCTTGATCATACATCACGGGACACAGGAGCTTCATTACATAGTGGGATGTCCCAAAGCAATGCTCAGATTGAGGGGAGGGAGACACAGATCATAATTATAGACCGCCAGGGACCGGAGGACCTAAACTGCAGCCTGCAGTACACTGCGCCCGAAGGCGATATCCTCTTGCCCTCTGACATCCACCTGATAGAATCTGGTGAATGTGTGGACTGATGACCAAGAAGCACTTATAGTCCTCGTTGAGTGCGCTTTCACTTGAAAAGGAGGAATCTTCCCCTTTACACTATAGGCCTGAGAAATAACCTGTCTAATCCACCTTGAGAGAGTGGATTTTGATGCTGCCTGGCCCTTCCTAGGGCCTTCTGGCAAAATAAACAAGCAATCAGTTTTCCTTATCTGAGCAGTTGCTTGAAGATATATACTGATTGCTCTAACCACATCCAAAGTGTGCAAAGATTCTTCTTCTGCGGACTGTGGGTCCGGAAAAAAGGATGGTAGGATTACGTCTTGATTCAAATGGAATCCCGAAACCATCTTAGGTAGAAAGGACCTGTTGGGACGTATGACCACCCGGTCCTTATGAATAATTAAATACGGCTCCTTGCTGGAAAGAGCTGCTAGCTCTGATACTCTTCTAGCTGTAGATATGGCTACCAAGAAGATCAATTTTTTAGTTAGGAGAACTAATGAAGCCAGATGCAAAGGTTCAAATGGTTGCCCCTGCAAAGCCGAGAGAACCAAATTCAGATCCCATGGGCATACCGGAGGTTTGATTGGCGGTCTTATCCACATGGCCCCCTGGATGAAAGCCCACACCAGGGAATGCGATGCAAGTGGCTTCTGAAAAAACACTGACAGGGCCGAAATCTGCACCTTGATAGTGCTTATGGCCAAGAATGTAGGTCTCAGCAGCCAAACCGTCAAATTCGGTAAATTGAACCCTGTGAGAGCAGATCTGGCCAGAGAGGGAGGATCCATGGCCTGCCCACTACCAACTTCATGATCTCTGCGTACCACGGTCGCCTGAGCCAAGCCGGGGCCACCAAAAGGACCGATTTTGTCTCCCTCTTGATTCTTCCCAGGAAACGCGACAGAAGCGGGCTCGGGGGGAAGGCATAGATCAGATTGTACTGATCCCAGGGAACTGTCAGAGCATCTGACCCCTGAGCAAGTGTTTATTTTGTCCTTGACACAAAATTGTCCAGTTTCCTGTTGAACCTGGATGCAAACAGATCTACGTCTGGAGTACCCCACCTGTGACATATGTTCCAAAACATGTCGGGGTGCAGAGCCCATTCTCCTGGGCACAACTGCTGGCGGCTCAGAAAATCCGCCTGCCAATTTTCCACTCCTGGAATGAAGACTGCAGAAAGACACGGAACATGCTTTTCTGCCCAGACAAGTACAGTGGTGTGAAAAAGTGTTTGCCCCCTTCCTCATTTCCTGTTCCTTTGCATGTTTGTCACACTTAAGTGTTTTGGAACATCAAACCAATTTAAAAAATAGTCAAGGACAACACAAGTAAACACAAAATGCAATTTGTAAATGAAAGTGTTTTTATTATTAAAGGTGCGATTCACCTCTTTGTGGGCCACCAGACTCCTGGTACCGCCCTGGTGATTGATATAAGCCACTGCTGTGGCATTGTCGGACTGAACCCGAACAGGGAGACCTCATAATCTGTAAGACCACTTTATGAGAGCCATATAAACTGCCCGGATCTCCTAGACATTTATGGGCAATAGCTTCTCGATCGCAGACCATTTCCCCTGTGAGCACGTCTCCTCCCACACTGCTCCCCAGCCTGTCAGGCTGGCATCTGTTGTGATAATCTTCCATGGAAGAGGAAGAAAAGTTTTGCCCTTCAGCAAATTCTTGGTTTGTAACCACCAGATGAGACTCCTGCGTGTCCCTGGGGATAGACGCATAGGAAGATCCAAGGATTGGGGCTTACTGTTCCAAGCTGCAAGGATGCATCTTTGCAGAGGCCTTGAGTGGAACTGGGCGAATGAGATGGCCTCGAAGGAGGCGACCATTTTCCCTAACAGTCTCATGCACAATCGAATGGGGGAAGATCTCCTGCCCAGAATTAGGCGCACCAGATCCCCAATGGCCAAGGCCTTTGGCCTTGGAAGAAACACCTTGCCCTGAGCGGTGTCAATGATCATACCCAGGTATTCCAACCTGGTGGCAGGCTGTAGGGACGACTTTTCTAGGTTTATAATCCAACCTAGGCGTTCCAGGTGTTCTAGCGTTCTGGTGACGCTGTGGTTCAGGAATGTTACTGTTTTCTCCATGAGAAGCAAATCCGTGATCAACCACCATAGACACTGGCAAAAAAACTGAGGTGCCTCCCATATGGGAGGGGTTATATAGGGGAGGAATTCTCCTTAATTGGGGTTAACCAGTGTCCAATCACCAGAGGTGCCTATATAACCCACTATGTAATGATGCTCCTGTGTCCCGTGATGTATGATCAAGAAAAGTGGATAACAGTGATAAGAATGTGGGGACTACACTGGTCATGTAACGTTGAGCTTCTGATAAAGAGCAGTTCCTGACTATCAACTAGCACTTAACTATTTCCTAGACACTGACTTTACACTGTGTTTTATTAATAGGCAGCCAATGGACTATAGAGCCCCCTTTTCTTGTCTCTCATCATTGCAGAAAAAAACTGTGAAGAAATATTATAACCACAATATTCATTTTCAACCTTAATGCTAAATGACAAGGGGCAGGAAGTATGGACTTCTATGTAATCAAAAGAGTGATGTGAGAAATGTGATGGATAAGTATTTATATTGAAATGGGAAACTCTGTAGGCAGCAGAAGGTACAGTGGATATGGCACAGAGGAAGTTGAAATAGCACCTGGTTGTTCAAGACCAGTGTAGGTGATATCTCTTTTGCCTAGGACAAGAAGACGAACCCAATGTTTTTCAGGATGTGTTGCATGACAGAGTAGGTAACAGTGGAATCATGGGAACTGGAGCATTTGTTTGTTGGCAAAGTCTGAGAGTGGAATTGGGGACATTAAAGGTGTTTTAGCTGCTAGTAAGGTATTGTAGGTAGGACATTTTTATGGCAAGTGTGTAATACAGACAGGGGACAGTATAGTTCCCATGGTTTTTCATCTAGCATGGAATTAGAGATGGGTCCGTTAACATAAAAGGAGTTGTGTGGAGAGAATGTAACAGAGGTCATCAATATGGCATTAAATATGTGGAAGATCTGCATTTGGCAACATGGGATAGCTTTTGTATGGGAATGGATACAATGGTGAGCACTGAAGTATTAGCATGTACATATTGGAGCAGAATTCCCTTTTTACCCCTTGACCTTCAGAAAATTTACCCCTCTTCATGACTAGGCCATTTTTTGCGATATGGCACTGGGTTACTTTAACTGACAATTGCGCGGTCATGCGACACTGTGCCCAAATAAAATGTATTTAATTTTTTTCCCACCAACAGAGCTTTTCTGTGGTGGTATTCAATCACCGTGCTTTTTTGCACTATAAACATAAAAACCAGTGGCGGAACTACCACCATAGTGACCCGCGCCAGCGCTATGGAGCCTGCAGCCGAGGAGGGCCCGGTGAGCGGGAGGCAGGTGAGCCGCCAAGCTGCCCGTCCGCTCGGACGCAGCTATGTGACTTGGCAGCGGTGGAGGGGGCGGGGAAGCTGCCAGCTGGGAGGCTGGTGGGTGGGTGGCCAATCAGTGGGTGGTGGAGCAGAGAGATGACATCGGCTCTTACCGCCTGGCGCCCGCCCTGCAAACTGGCAGTTCCGCCCTCACTCACTGTGCAGGCATCTCTCTGCTGCCTGACTCAGACTGGGAAACAGACGTGACAATCCCCATTCCCCACCTTAGCAGGAAAGTGACAATCCGCAACTTGTGGCAAGTGACATGGCAAATGGACAATCTGCAACTTGTGGCAGGTGACGTGGCAAATGGACAATCCGTAATGTGTGGCAGGTGATGTGGCACGTGGACAATCTGCAATGGGTGGCAGGTGATTTGGCAAGTGGACAGTCTGCAATGGGTGGCATGTGACGGGGCAAGTGGACAATCCGCAATGTGTGGCAGGTGACGTGGCAAGTGGACAATCTGCAAGGGGTGGCAGGTGATGTGGCAAGTGGAAAATCCGCAATAGGTGTCAGGTGACGTGGCAAGTGGACAATCCGCAATGGGTGGCAGGTGACGTGGGAAGTGGACAGTTTGTAACATGTGGCAAGTGACAATCTGCAACTGTGGCAGGTGACGTGGCACATGGATAATCCGCAACGTGTGGCAGGTGACGTGGCAAGTGACAATCCGCAACGTGTGGCAGGTGACGTGGCAAGTGGACAATCTGCAATGTGTGGCAGGTGACGTGGCAAGTGGACAATCTGCAACGTGTGACAGGTGACAATGTGCATCTGGTGGCAGGCGACGGTGGCAGGTGACACACTCGGACTCCTACTGATTCAGCATTATGGTGAGTTGAACTATTTAATTTTCTATAACAATGTAATAATAGAAATAATGTGTTTCAATCATCCTGACACCATAACAACCATGGTGCCATGATGATTGAAGCGCTGACATCAGCCATTGCCCTGATAAATTGCCCCCAAAAAAACATATTTTCTGTCAGTGCCCCTCCCGAGACTAGACTCTGGATCCGCCCCTGGGTGAGGGTGAGGGGGGGCCCATACAACATTTTGCTATGGGGCCCTATAATTTCTAGTTACGCCCCTAATAAAAACCCGTAATTTTGAAAAGAAAAACAAAATTTTTTACTTTCTCCTATAAAATACATCTAATAAAGAAAAAAGAAAAAAATCAAATTTCTTCATAAATTTAGTCCAGTATGTATTCTGCTGTATTCTGCTGCATGTTTTTCATAAAAAATCCCAATAAGCATATATTGATTGTGTTTATGCAAATGTTATAGCATCTACGAACTATGGGATATATTTACTGATTCTTTTTTTTTACATTTTTGGGCTGCTTTATTGCGGCAAACAATTGGACACTAACTGCCACTTTTGCAACATTGCAGGAACCAGTGACACTAATACAGAAACCATTGCTAAAAATATGCACTGTCACTGTACTAATGACAATGACTAGGAAGGGGTTAAACCTCTAGGAAGATCAAAGGGTTAAATGTGTGCCTAGCCAGTGTTTTTGTGTACTATAACAGCAAACAAATACTCTTGTGCACAAGTGTGATGTCTGGGTGATGTATTGTTCAGGGCTTACTTTCTCAGGCCTTGCTCCCCTCCAGGATAGGCAATATCCTAACAGTCACAGAATGAGTAAAGAAAAGGGAGTGCACTGGTCTTGTGCATTATCCCAAGCAAATTTATTGAGAAAAACAAATTAAAACTACTCACAAACATGTGAAGAATTATTGCTTGTAAAAGCCACCTGATCAGTCCTGAAACCGACAGTCTCCAGATGGTAACAAAGAGGATATGAAGGCCACTGCTGGCTGGTGTGTTTCCAGGGAGGGCCTTCCTCCTCAGAGGTTCCTCAGAAGGCATTTATTCAAAACACTTCAGTGGCCCTGATAATAGGATTTTTATATACAGCTTACCTGTAAAATCCTTTTCTTAAGAGTATATCACGGGACACAGGAGCTTCATTACATAGTGGGTTATATAGGCACCTCTGGTGATTGGGCACTGGTTAACCCCCAATTAAGGAGAATTCCTCCCCTATATAACCCCTCCCATATGGGAGACACCTCAGTTTTGTAGCAAAGCAATAGGAAACCACGTAAAACCCAAGAGGGGCGGGAGCCCTGTGTCCCGTGATGTACTCTCAAGAAAAGGATTTTACAGGTAAGCTGTATATAAAAATCCTATTTTCTTGATCATACATTACGGGACACAGGAGCTTCATTACATAGTGGGATGTCCCAAAGCAATGCTCAGATTGAGGGGAGGGAGACACAGATCATAATTATAGACCGCCATGGACTGGAGGACCTAAACTGCAGCCTGCAGTACACTGCGCCCAAAGGCGATATCCTCTTGCCCTCTGACATCCACCTGATAGAATCTGGTGAATGTGTGGACTGATGACCAAGTTGCAGCCTTACAGATCTGAGCCAGGGAGGCCTGGTGATGCACTGCCCAAGAAGCACTTACAGCCCTAGTTGAGTGCGCTTTCACTTGAAAAGGAGGGATCTTCCCTTTAACACTATAGGCCTGAGAAATATTCTGTCTAATCCATCTTGAGAGAGTGGATTTTGATGCCGCCTGGCCCTTCCTAGGGCCTTCCGGCAAAATAAATAAGCAATCAGTTTTCCTTATCTGAGCAGTTGCCTGAAGATAGATACTGATTGCCCTAACCACATCCAAAGTGTGCAAAGATTCTTCTTCTGCGGACTGTGGGTCCAGAAAAAAGGATGGTAGGATTACGTCTTGATTCAAATGGAATCCCGAAACCACCTTAGGCAGAAAGGACCTGTTGGGAAGCATTACCACCCGGTCCTTATGAATAATTAGATACGGCTCTTTGCTGGAGAGAGCTGCTAGTTCTGACACTCTTCTAGCCGTGGATATGGCTACCAAGAAAACCAAATTCAGATCCCATGGGCATACCGGAGGTTTGACTGGCAGCCTTATCTGCATAGCCCACTGGGTGAAAGCCCGCACCAGGGAATGCGATGCAAGTGACTTCTGAAAAAACACTGACAAGGCCGAAATCTGCACCTTGATAGTGCTTGCGGCCAAATTCATTTCTAGGCCTGACTGGAGGAAGGCCAAGATCCTGCTAATGACATACTTTCTAGGATGCCATTCCCTGAGTTCACACCAGAAAACATATGCCCTCCAGATTTTGTAGTAAATAAGCCTGGAGGCCGGCTTTCTGGCATTGACCAGAGTAGAAAGGACTGGCCCCGAAAGCCCATAGTCTCTCAGAATGTGGGTCTCAGTAGCCAAACCGTCAAATTCAGACTGTGTCAAGCAGGATGGTAAATTGGACCCTGCGAGAGCAGATCTGGCCGGAGAGGGAGGATCCACGGCCTGCCTACTGCCAACTTCATGACCTCTGCGTACCATGGTCATCTGGGCCAAGCCGGGGCTACCAAAAGAACCGACTTTTTCTCCCTCTTGACTCTTCCCAGGAACCGCGACAGAAGTGGGCACGGGGGGAAGGCATAAATCAAATTGTACTGATCCCAGGGAACTGTCAGAGCATCCGACCCCTGAGCGAGTGTATCTCTTGTCCTTGACACAAATTTGTCCAGTTTTCTGTTGAACCTGGATGCAAACAGATCTACGTCTGGAGTACCCCACCTGCGACATATGTTCCAAAACACGTCGGGGGTGCAGAGCCCATTCTCCTGGGCACAACTGCTGGCGGCTCAGAAAATCCGTCTGCCAATTTTCCACTCCTGGAATGAAGACTGCAGAAAGGCATGGAACATGCCTTTCTGTCCAGACAAGTATACGATTCACCTCTATTTGCGCAACCAGACTCCTGGTACCGCCCTGGTGATTGATATAGGCCACTGCTGTGGCATTGTCGGACTGAACCCGAACAGGGAGACCCCGTAGTCTGAAAGACCAGTTTATGAGAGCCATATAAACTGCCTGGATCTCCAAGACATTTATTGGCAATAGCTTCTCGATCGCAGACCATTTCCCCTGCGAGCATGTCTCCTCCAACACTGCTCCCCAGCCTGTCAGGCTGACATCTGTCGGTAATAATCTTCCATGGAAGAGGAAGAAAAGTTTTGCCTTTCAGCAAATTCTCGGTTTGTAACCCCCAGACGAGACTCTTGCGTGTCCCTGGGGATAGACGCATAGAAAGATCCAAGGACTGGGGCTTCCTGTTCCAAGCCGCAAGGATGCATCTTTGCAGAGGCCTTGAGTGAAACTGGGCGAATGGAACGGCCTCGAAGGAGGTGACCATTTTCCCTAACAGTCTCACGCACAACCAAATGGAGGAAGATCTTCCGCCCAGAATTAGGCGCACCAGATCCCCAATGGCAAAGGCTTTTGGCCTTGGTAGAAACACCTTGCCCTGAGCGGTGTTGATAACCATACCCAGGTATTTCAACCTGGTAGCAGGCTGTAGGGACGACTTTTCTAGGTTTATAATCCAACCTAGGCGTTCCAGGTGTTCTAGCGTTCTGGTAACACTGTGGTTCAGGAGCGCTACTGTTTTTTCTATGAGAAGCAAATCGTCTTGATAAGCCATGACGGCTATACCCTGAGCTCTTAGGTTTGCCAAGAGAGGGTCCAGAATCTTTGTGAAGACTCGAGGGGCCAAAGCGAGCCCAAACGGCAAGGCCACAAATTGAAAATGGTGCAGTTCTACCGCGAACCTTAGATACTTTTGGTGTGCGGGAAAAATTGGCACATGGAGATATGCATCCTTGATGTCTATTGATGCCATAAACTCTCCCCCTTGCAGGGAGCAGACCACAGTGCGAATTGACTGCATTCGGAAGGACCGGATGCGTAAAAACCGGTTCAGATCCTTCAGATCCAGGATAGGTCTGACACTTCCATTTGGCTTTGGAACAGTGAAGAGATTCGAGTAAAACCCTGAACCCTGTTCTTTTGGGTCCACTTCTACTATCACCCCCTGGGATAGTAAGTGATCTAAGGCCAGAAATAGCGGTCTTCGCTTTACTGGGTCCCTGGGGATCCTTGACCTTAGAAAGCGAGAAGGTGGAATCTCCTGAAACTCCAGCTTGTAGCCCAGAGATACCGAAGAGACCACCCACTTGTCCTCGATCTCTTCCTGCCAGGCTTCCGCAAACTGCAGGAGCCTTCCCCCCACTCTGCTGAGCGGGGGCGCCCCTTCACAAGGAAGCTTTCGCCCCCAGGATTTCTTCTGCCCCTGGGCCCGGCCTTCAGCCTTTCCTGTAGAGGGGGGTTGGGAAGGCCGTCGCCACTTCTCGGAGCTTAATGCTCCGGGAGAGAAAGAACGCCTAAATGATGGACGTTTGCTCCTTTTGACTGGAAGGAGCGTAGATTTACCCCCGGAAATTTTTTGGACGAATTTGTCTAATTCTTCTTCAAACAAATGTTCCCCTTTAAACGGGAACCCAATCAAATCCTTCTTGCATGATAGCTCAGCTGCCCAATTCTTTAGCCATAGGGCCCTTCGCATGTGTACCAACAGGAGAGACAAAAGAGATGCTTGTTGGACAGAATCCAAAATTGCATCAATCATGAAACACAGAATTTTAGGTATTTCTGCATAATTCTCCACTTCCTCACTGGGAAGGAGGCCAAGCATCTGCTTAACCTGTTCCTTGAGGAACTGACACAACCCCACAGCTGCGACTGTAGGTTGCACTACAGCGCCAGTCATGGAAAAGGAGGCTTTTAATAATGTTTCCAGCTTCTTATCAGTTGGATCTTTAAATACCTGAGCATTATCCAAAGGACAGGTCAGGTTTCTATTCACGCAAGAAACAGCCGCATCGACAGATGGGACCCCCCATTTCTTGGTGAAACTTTCCTCCAGAGGATAAAGCATAGAAAACCTTTTAGGAGGAGCAAACAGTTTATCGGGATGTCCCCAATCCTCATACAACAATTTATCCATTAAGGGATGAATTGGAAAGGAAAAGGCAGTCTGTGGGATTTTCCTGACTCCCAGGGAAGAAACAGAGGACGTAGCGACCTCAGCAGCAGGCATTCTGAATGTGGTACGCACCAATTCAGTATAATACTGCACCTGTTTTCTGAGCCCCTGGGAGGAGGGGACTCTCTCCTCTTCCTCTGATTCATCCGACTGCTCAAGATCCCTGTCCCAAGATAGGGATCTCTAATCATTGTCAGAAGTGTCATTTGAAAGAGGAATCTCAGCAGAGGGAGGGGATCTACCCCTTTTCCTGCTATCTTTCAGGGAAGCTGAAATAAAATTCATGATCCTCCCTTCAAAACCCTCCAATGTAGCCCTAAGGGAGTCCTCAGTGACGTATATCGGAGCTGAAATATTAGGAGAGGCTGCAAAACCTGACAGGGGCACTGACTCATCCTGTGAGGCTGGCTCCAGTCTTGCAAGGGGGGATGGTAACCTACAGGCATTTTTAGAACCCCTAGACCTAGGTGGTGACTTACCAGTGCCCTTGTTACTTCCCCCTGAGACCCTCTTACGAGGAGACATAGTCCTAAGCTACAAAGCAGAGGTACTAGTACAAAGTGCAATCACTGTTGTGCTTAAATTCTCACAATAAATATATATGCTTAAACTGCACAACCTGATGCTGAGTAGGTGTCTTAGGTTTGCCTGGATCCAATCCCTTGGGATGCTTACTCCCCACAGCTCCTGTGTCTCCACTTACAGCCCCCTGACGCTCTGGGCTTTTTAAAACTGCCGCCTGGCGCCTGCGCAGTACAGCGCTGTGCACACCAACGTGCACGGCTCGCAACCACACTCCCCCCTCCTCCATTAGCATGGGAGCGTGCTCGGCGGAAGGGTATCTGAAAGGCATGTAAGTATGCATCAGGCTTCTCTTACGCCCTCTAGTGGTGGAAACCAGGTAAGACATACAACTACTCAATGAAGAAATCCATAATATAATTTATATAGGATTAACTTCCCTTACCTGTCCTCGATGCAGGAATTGCTGAAAACAGACAGATTCCAGCCTTCACCCATCACGGCGGGCAGAGTTGTGCCAACCTTCAGGTTTTTTTTTGGGGGTTCCTTCTCAGAAGAACTTCCTACCTGGACCTTGTAAAAGACTCTGCCAGAAACTTTCGTGCCACTATGTAAATAGTACACCAAGTCTGGTTTTCCCAGAACCCAGTCTTCCAATAGGAGAGGACTTACAGGCAAAACCTTGTTTCTTCGGATGACGAGGCCCGGGTACCATATCATCTTGGGAGTCAAAATATTGGCCCGAGATATGGATCCGGTTTGTTGTAGCCCTTAGG
Organism: Lithobates pipiens; assembly: GCF_037356315.1. Classification (NCBI taxonomy): domain Eukaryota; kingdom Metazoa; phylum Chordata; class Amphibia; order Anura; family Ranidae; genus Lithobates; species Lithobates pipiens. The sequence goes on from NW_027507764.1 coordinate 384,003,021, forward strand.
CCCCCGCAGGGACCTGCACAGAGCTTTCTTCATAGCACATGTTTTATGTGACCAACCACCATAGACACTGATGAAAAAATGGAGGTGCCTCCCATATGGGAGGGGTTATATAGGGGTGGAATTCTCCATAATTGGGGGTTAACCAGTGTCCAATCACCAGAGGTGCCTATATAACCCACTATGTAATGAAGCTCCTGTGTCCTGTGATGTATGATCAAGAAATCTTTTTTTGTGCACTATGTTAGAAGCTTTTACTAAGCTTTGCAGGATTTTTTAACCACTTGTGTTGGACTGAGGTGATGATGAATGGCTATTGAGATATGATAATTAGGCCCTATAGAGTGAAGTATGATGGAGCCCCAAGGCAGATAATTATCAGGTCATGTGACTCACCAGGGGTAGTTCAGAATGTATTTGTTTATTTTTTGGTTTCAGTGCTTTCAGAGGAGTAGTTCCGGTTACACCTGCCTCCTACCCGGTGTGGTCCATTCAACTTGTCCTTGGGTGAACACCGTGGGTCAAATGGATATCCTACCATACTCACTTTCTCGTGTATCTGGAGGCCCGTGCATATACTGTATTGATGGAGTTGGTGAGCACATCATTATATTTGTCCTAATTATGGCAAGATGATGTAAACATCATAAAATTCTGAATTGTGTAGTAATATCTTAGTTCAAAATTGACAACTTTCTAGAAGTTCTGACTGAAAAAGCAGAAATATTTAGCAAAACACATTGGAACCTAATGTGCAATACAAAGTGAACAAGTACATCATTTGTAACTTCAAATATGGAATTATATTAAGCCGCTGTATTAGCTCTATGCCTGCATATCATTTGTATGTTTTTACACAGCAAAGTTTTTATAACCCAACTATCTTTTTTTTAACTGTATGTACAATAAAGATGATATTTTCATTTTAAATGTGTATGTGTCTACCTCAGTGACAACTTCACATGCCAGAAAGTCCCATACCAAGACATTTCGGACAATTTCATGCTCCCAACTTTGTGGGAACAGTTTGGTGATGGACCCTTCCTGTTTCAACATGACTGCACAACAGTAAACAAACAAGGTCCATAAAGACATGGATGAGTGAGTTTGGGGTGGAGGATATTATTAGTCTTCACAAAGTCCTGACCTCATCCCTTTGGGATGAATTAGAGTGGAGACTGCGAGTCAGGCCTTCTCATTCAACCTCAGTGTCTGACCTCACAAATTCCCCTTCTGGAAGAATGGTAAAACATTCCCATAGACACACTCCTAAACCTTGTGGACAGCCTTCCCAGAAGAGTTGAAGCTGGTATAGCTGCAAAGGGACTTATAGCTGCAACTTAATATTGAACCCTATGGACTAAGACTGGGATGTCATTAACCACTTTAAGAACACCCACCGCACATATACTGCGGCAGGACAGCTCTATTGCATGTAACGGTGTACCTGTACGTGTGCTGCAGGAGTGGGCAGGCGGGTTCAGCAGACTCGATAACCTCCTGCCACCCATGATCACTGCACAGAGAGGCAGAACGGGAATATATCCGTGTAAACAAGGCGTATCCCCATTCTGACAGGGGATAACATGGAGATCTGCTGTTCCTAGTGATCAGGAACAATGATTTCTGTGTTGTCAATGTGAGCCCAGCCCCCACACAGTTCGAACACACCCACTGAACACAGTTAACCCATTGATCACCCCTTAATGTTAAACCCTTCCCTGCCAGTGCCATTTATACAATGATCAGTGCATTTTTTTAGCACTGATCACTGTAATAATGTCATTGGTCCCCAAAAAGTGTCACTTGGGGTCAGATTTGTCCAACACAATGTAGCAGTCCCACTAAAATATGCAGATTGCTGCCATCACCAGTAAAAACTTAAAAAAATAAATAAAAGTCCATTCATCTATTCCGTATTTTATGTATGTAGTATTTTCCCGCTGTTTCTTTGCTGTACAGGATGATTTCATGTAGTTATTGCAGAGCTCCACCCAAAAAGGGAAGCTCCGCTTGTCTGCCTCGTACCTACTTGATGTCTGTTTACCTGCACTGTCTCCATTGTAGGGGCCCCAGGGCAAAATTGTCCAGGGGCCCACGATGCTATTAAGATGGCCCTCCACACATCGGCATCATCAATTACTGCCAATGATATATTTGATATCTGGTGCCTTAAAAAAAAAAAACAAGTGCTAATGGGATTTCTAATCAAAACCTTAAAAATCTTAGAAAGTTTTATTTTACTGAAAGGGTAGGTAAAACTTGAAATCAACTTCCAGCAGAAGTAGTGAGACAGTCAACAGTAAGTGGTTTCAAACATGCTTGGGACAAATATAGATCTATTCTTAGTTCAAAAAAGTTAAGACTCGATGGACCAGTTTTTTTGCCATCACTTTTCTATGTTTCTATTTGTGATTGTAACTTATTGTAACATTTGTGCAAACTCAGAGAGTCTAATAGCGTGTACACTACACGCTAGCCACTACACTAAAAAATATAAAATGTAATGCTGAAAAGCAGTAGAAGTTCTCTGTATCGATGAAATGTGACAAAGTTTTACCCCAATATTGAATGTATTATTTAATTATTATGCTGTACTATGTTGGAAATAAATAAATAAATGCAAATGTTCATCTAACAGAAATATGTACAGTATTTGTAATAAAAATATCTATCTATCTATATATATATATAAATAGATAGATAGATAGATATATAGATAGATAGATAGATAGATAGATAGATAGATAGATAGATAGATAGATAGATAGATAGATAGATAGATAGATAGATAGATATACTACTATATGTCATATATACTATCTATCATTTTGAAATATGTGTAAAAAATATATAAAAGATGCTGACTTTTTTTAAGGTTATATTATTTTCATATTTAAAAAAAGTAACACATTTTCCCAGTTCTATATATTACTGTAAAGCTTAAACATACGTTTTTTTTTTTTTTTTTTTTTTTTTTAATATAATGCCTTTGTGCATAATTCCAACATATTCACATTATTAACTTTCAGAAGTTTATTAGCCTCAATGCTAATGAAATCAGTCATCCTTTGCAAATGCACATGGCTCCCTAATGAAACTTCACTGGATGGATCAGCAGTTAAGTGAGAACATCCAACTGTTTACATAATACTGTATCCTATACTATAATAAATGAAAAGTATATACAAGATGTCCTTATTAGTTTAAAAAATACCAGAAAGGAATATAGAAAGAAGCATACAGTAGGAAAGAAAGAAAGAAACATATCAGGGATTATCTGCACAATGTGATCTCATATTTGGAGCTTTTAGCCTTGAAGTTGAACTCTAGGAAAACAGAAAAATATAACGTTGAAATAAAAATATGGAAGTTGTTTTAACCTGCCAAAGGATTATTCATTTTAAACCTTCAATCTTGAGATTTACACAGTCCTACCAGACTTTGGGGCCAGGTTGTGACCTGATTTTTTCTTTACTGCATTAGATACATACATGTCACATCTTGTGCTTGATCAGCTAAGGAACAGCAAATGACTAATGAATTTATTTCTCTGCTTTGTCCTCCTGCCAGTATGTTTTGTACATGTACATATTTTCTACAGTAAGTTCAGGAGAAACTGGATGAATTCCGATCCATGTATGTTCATGAGAAGTTAATTTATCGATTGACTTCTCATGAACCTCTTTGTTGATAATATTTTGCTCATTCAGCATATGTAGCCAAATGGCTGCAGCACTGACCAGTGTATTTTGATAGTGGAGTCCTGCTATCAGAATATAATGATACAGTGGGGAGGATTCCTGCATCCACATCAAATGTGCAGATGATGGAAACAGTTCAGTTTTCTTTGGTCACCTGGCTGGCTGAACAAAAAAACCTGAACCATGATTTGTGATCAGAAATAAACACACACCTATATCATTTTTTAGATCGTTCTCCTAAAAATATTATACCAAGCATGCAATATCTTGATATAATGGTAGTTTTCATAAAAACAGAGGATTGATAAACTTATATTGCTACTCCTGGAATGTTACTATTATGTAAACCGTAAACTATGTTATATGTATATAAATTATCCAAATACTGTTTATGTAGGGTACATTTATTACATCTGTTTTTAAATTGGGTCTTATTTTCAGCCATACCTCTTATTCAGTAGCTTATACTTCACATAACATCAAGTTCCTTTTCAAATACTTATTCTTTAATTTCTGTTGATTTAATATGCTTTCATCAATACTAAAGTGAATCTTTGTGACAACTTTTAAAACAAATGTTTTACGATCACTGCTTTTAATGTAACCAGAATATTTGTCACTAATGTTTGATATAAGGGATGTTCATCAAGCAGATAGAAATAAATGTACAGGTGCAAAAGTACAACTCAAATAAAATTCCTATTTACAAGTCACAGATCTTTAAGGTGTACTGCAGTATTCCATTTGCAGGAGGAAGGACACCTTCACAACACAAATTTTAAAACGAAATAGTCGTCACTTGTGTATTATAACTTCAAGCAAGGGCTAGAGAATAATTTTTCCTACATTCAAGGTCATCTAATTATTTGTGTAAGACTTACAGACATCTGCTTATTACTAAACATGCCTATATAAATACAATTAGCATTACAGGGCATTTATTAATAAAGTGTAAGGCATTATGTCTATTACCATGTCACAGTTTTCTAATCTGTCATAGATTTATCCTAATCAGGCTTCTCATGTATTGCAACACTTTCACTTGTTGCATTGTCAGATTATGCAAAACTGAGATAAATTTGTCACAAGTGAATGTGTGGCCATTTTTCCACAAATTTAGCAACACATACCAATTTGCCTAAAAAAAGTACAAAGTAATTTTTCGTTTATTTTACCTGTTTAAAATGTATGTATGATGTTTCATCAATAATGATGGAAGTCTGAGATCCACTTTGTTTCGAAAAGCCCTCCTCGGCAAATACAGTGTTACACACCACCAGTTCTCACCCTCCCCCTTTAGTCTCTAGTATACCTTATAGCCAATATCTACGAGTGAGGAGGAACTGTAGTGATGACATACTCTTCGAGAGAGAGGCTAAACAGTTACAGGAGCGTCTGCGGCAACGTGGTTACAGCCAAGGTGCCTCAAGCGCTCGTATCTCAAAGCCAAAAAACAAGATAGATCTATTTTGATCTATGGTAACAAAGTCCCTAAGAAGAATGTCTATACCAGAGTCATTACACGTTTCTCGAGGCAGCACCAGCAGATACGTGATGTTTTAAATAAATACTGGTACCTGCTGCACGCAGACCCCAAAATTTGCAAGTTTGTTGGGGATTGCCCATCTATTACATATAGACGGTCCCAATCACTTTGTGACAAGTTAGTCCGGAGTCATTACAGCCCGGTAGTTAAAACTAAAAATAAGGAAACAGGCAGTAGGCCCTGTCACAAGTGTAATTATTGCCATTTTCTGGTTGCTTCTAGGCATATATTATTGCCCAATGGTCAAATTTACAAACCTAAATTCTTAGCAACATGCCAATCTATAGGCATTGTATATCTAATGACTTGCAGGTGTAGGGCCTACTATGTAGGTAAGACCAAGCGTCCCTTTTTCTGCTGAATCAGGGACCATGTATCCCTGGTTCGGGCCAAGGAAATGGAGACACCAATAAGTAGACATATGGGTCTCTTCCATGCCTTCGATGAGACGTGTATGCACTTTTTTGCACTGGAGTTTTACCCTCCAGGTGAGAAAGGGGGCAATTACGACTGTATACTCTTACAAAAAGAGGCACGATGGATTTACACCCTGGGGGCCACCTGTGCCCCTGGTTTAAACGATTCGCTAAGTTATAAACCTTTCCTCTGATGTTTTTATAATACTATAACTATATGGTTGTTTTTTTTTTTTTTGTATTTCTATTGTATGGACTGGCACTCTGCTATTTATATGTAAACCTATATTTCAATTTGGTCGATGAATCAGGTGGTTGAGATATTCTTGTATACTTACCATACCATAATTGATTATTCGAATCTAAGAGGAAATACATTTTCTTAAAGAGGAAGTAAACCCTGATGGGTTTACTTCCTCTTTTTTTCCCTGCAAAGGTAAAGCATAATGGACTACTATGCATCGCATAGTAGCTCATTATGTGTCACTTACCTGACACAGGAGCCAGCGAAGTCGCCGCTGATCCCTGTAGTCCGCCGCATCCATGTTGCTTGTGGCGTCTCGCAGCTCCGACGAATCACAGCGGCGCAACCGCGATGACGTCACTCCCGCGCATGCGCACGGGAGTCGCGTCTCGCAGCTCCGCCGCTGCCATACGGCGAAGCCGCGATGACGTCACTCCCGCGCATGCGCACGGGAGTCGACAAATTTGGCAAATCCATTCTTGGATTTGCCGCATTTAGTGCGCCTGCGCGCCGCTGTCTACGGCGCATGCGCCGTAGACAGCGGTGCCCATTTTCGGGCAAATATCTCCTAAACCATATAGGTTTAGGAGATATTGCTTGGACCTACAGGTAAGCCTTAATCTAGGCTTACCTATAGGTCCAAGTTGTTTGGAAGGGTTTACTTCCTCTTTAATTATAATTCTCAAGTTCATTTTGAAGAGCATTCCTAAAACTTATTATTATATTTTTGATATTGCTTATTTATAGTGATTGGGGCACCTCTGGACCAAAGCTTGTACGGGCGCACTGGGCCTTATTATAGTCTCGCATTGATTGATCTACTATTGCTTGGCCATATTTATGTAAGTCCCTATTCTGCTCAGTTTTCTGTTGGCTATTTATGCCTTAAATGATAGGACCTTCTCCCCTCCATATAGAAGCATATTTATGCTCCTCTATGTAGGTGAATGAGATCCTTCGCTGTGGTATTTTAATGAGCAGATGTAGGTGGTCACCGGCATTGCTCCCTCCCACTGGGTTTATCTTAGCGGGATTTTTGTTTTCCTATTTTTATAGCATATATTTAAACTGCTATTTTGAAGCACCTCCCTGCAAGCATATATGGTCCGGATGGTTTCACCATCCCTTTATCTTCCACTGAGCCTCTCCATTTTTTGCAATACGGGATTATTTTGATCTATTGTGTAAATATATATTTGGTAAGTATGTGATCTTTCAGCCCTCATGATTCTGAATGACCCAAATGTTTTGTTCCCTAAATACCCATTTATTTGAATTTTGTTTATGACAATGCTGTATGTAGCAATCATATCGATTTGTTTTGCTTTTCTTTAAAGCTCATTGTGAATAATGGAATTTGCACTATTTAATCTTTGTTTGTCTATGTGTTTATCCATACAGTACTATTCTTGTCAATGATATTCTAAGCTCCTGAAGAAACTCGCTTACGAGTGAAACATGTCGAGCATCATACTACATTGACTGAGTTCACAAATGATTCTTCCAGATCTCTATGTATTGTATGGATGTATATCTGTATATCTGTATTCATGGTGCTGTTTTAGCAAAATCTGTTATGTTTTTGTATAATAAATTTCTAAGAAAATTCGTTTAAAAAAAAAATTTTTTTTTGATTGCTATGCGATTTTTTTCATATGTAATGTTTGATACCGTTAAAAGTTGAGGCTAGTCACCTCTCCCCCTGCTTTCCTTGTTTATACTGTTTAAAATGTAGTTTACATCAATTCTCATGCAACAGATTGGTGTTCTAATTCTTCCAGAATCTAGTTCATCACTAGACATTTGTACAAAAATACCCTCAAATTTTACATCTAGTTAATTACTAGACATTTGTACATTCGTAGAAAGGTTGACATTCATACATTGACATTCGTGCGTTTACATTCATACATACATACACTGTAGATATTTGTAAAACAGCTACAAAAGTTAGAATATGAACTGTAAATGATTTGTACACATTTTCATGGTGCAACATTTTGGAACTAGAGTGTAATTGCTTGTATAAATGTCCACCACTGTGTTTATGTGTGCAAAATCATTAAAGAAAAATTATTATTATATATTATATATATTCATATAGCGCAGACAGTTTACGCAGTGCTTTACAACTTGAGGATACAGTACAAATACAATACACTTTATTACAGTAGGAAACTCATTAGAGCTTACAGTCTAAGAAGGAGGGTCAGGAGATACAATAGGTAATAACTTAGAGGATGTGCTGATGGTGAAAATAAATGTAGAGTTGTTAGGTGGGGGCCAGATAGGAGATGAGTTTTCAGGGATCATTTGAAAGTAGACAAAGTAGAAGATAGTCGGAGAGATTGGGGTAGAGTATTCCAGAGGATGGGGGAGGCTCGGTAGAAGTCCTTGAGGTGAGCATGGGATGAAATGACAAGGGAACTCGAGAGCAGGAGGCCTTGGGAGGAGAGAACATTTTGGTTGGTATTTTGACACCAGGTTAGTGATATAGCTAGGGGACAGGTTGTTGATGGCTTTGTACATTATTGTTAGTATTTTGAATTTAATTTGTTGGTTGAGTGGCAGACAATGGATGGATTGGCAAAGAGGGATAGCAGACACGGAGTGGTTTGTAAGGTGGATGAGCCTGGCAGCAGCGTTCATGATGGCCTTAAGGGGAATAGCCTATTTAGGGGTAAGCCAATGAGGAGGGAGTTGCAGTAGTCGAGAGATGACCAGGGAGTATGGATTGGAAGCTTTGTGGTAACATTTGTAAGGAAGGGGCGTATCTTGACGAAGTTGCGGAAGTTGAAGCGGCAAGCTTTGGACAGCGATTGGATGTGGGGCTGAAAGGATAGTTCAGAGTGCAGTATTACACCTAGGACCTTGGCATGGGGTTGATAGTTCAGCTGTTGATTTTGACAGAGAAATCAGGGGAAGTGGCATGCAGGGAAGGAAATATCATGAGCCTAGTTTTGGATAGGTTGAGTTTGAGGATGTGATGTGACATCCAGGCTGATATGTCTGTTAGTAAAAATCCACAATGCAATTTTCCATCTAGTTCATAACTAGACATTTGTACATTCGTAGACATTTGTAAAACAGCTGCAAAAGTTAGAATATGAACAAAAATGATTTCTACATATTTTTATGGTGCAAAATTTTGGAACTAGAGTGTAATTGCTTTTTATAAATGCCCACTACTATGTTTATGCGTGCAATATCATTAAAGAAAAATCCAAAATGCCCTCAAATTTTCCATCTAGTTCATTACTAGACATTTATACATTTGTAGACAGGTTGACTTTCGTAGACATTTGTAAAACATCTGCAAAAGTTAGAATATGAACAAAAATGATTTGTACATGTTTTCTTGGTGCAACATTTAGGAACTAGAGTGTAACTGCTTTCATAAATGTCCACCACTGTGCTTATATGTGTAATATCATTGAAGAAAAATCAAAAATGCTCTCAATTTTTCCATCACTCCAAATTCACTTGTCATTTAGCTAAATCAACTTTCAGGATTGAAACATACATGCAGATTACTTCATATTATTTATCAGGTGCATTGGCACAGATGAAATAAATTATATATAGCAGTTTCCTCACAGTTTCGAAGAAAGAGCATATCATTTTAATGATGAAAGTGTGCATAGAGTAAAACTGTGAAGAGAAGCATTGTCCTTTACTTACAGCTTTCAAGCTGCATACATGTCTATGGCTGTTTTTGCTCTGAAGCTGATCAACTGTCCTCCCACAAGTGTTTAATGTGGCTGGCCATTCATCACCAATAAAACATTGCCCCTAGACAAGGACATAGCTGACTACAGAAAATGTACAGTACTTTATCTTTCTTCATACGAAAGTAAAGCATTTTATCTACCAATATCGGGTTCAGGAGCAGTGCAGGGAAATCTCTTTAAACTAGGATCAGAAAAGTAAGCATTGCATTATTAGTGCTGAGGATAGTAAGATGTTTCAAATACATTTAAGGGTCAACATGAACTACAATAAAAAAAAAAGGAATGTCACTTTGGAAATAAAATGATTTTTTTTTTGTTGCAGGAACACAAACCATGGCTTTTACTATGTGTGAATAGAAAGTTACACCACACAAGCTTACACTGAAATCATACAATTTACTAAGAGACCTCTATTCATAATAATATACTAGCAAAAGCAAACCCATCATTTGAATGGAATTTTGTACTGAATGTGTAACAAATGCTGTTATTGATATAGTGAAATACCAATTAACATCCTTTTAAAATGTAGATTTGCTTTTTAATCTGCTAGATTTAAAAGAGATGTTACAGTGGCATCTATTGGTTTTAGAGCTTAGTGATGAGCCTAACATTTTTACAACTACCACCTACTATTTTCAACTGAGATATGTGCAAACAAATGAAAATGTTAAAATAAACCTTACTGAGTTTTAAACTTTTAAATATTAACATTCTTCCAAATACCAGGCACCACAATATACCTACTATTGCCTTTAATACCCTCTAAAGCATTTAAGTGTCACAACTTCTTCAAAATGCTATTCTAGTCCAGAAATTTGAGAGTTGGCAAAGTTTTACCATCAGGTCATTTAGACCCCTTTCACACCGAGGGCATTTTGTAAGCGCTATAGCGTTAGAAATAGCGCCTGCAATCCGCCCTCAAACTGATGCTCCTTTGTCTCCAGTGTGAAAGCCCCGAGGGCTTTCACACCGGAACGGTGCGCTGGCAGGACGTCAGGAAAAGTCCTGCCAGCAGCTTCTTTTGAGCGGTGAAGGAGCGGTGTATTTACCGCTCCTCCACCACTGCTCCCCATTGAAATCAGCGGGGCATCACTGTATTACCGCCGGCAAAATGCCACTATTCTGGCATATTGCGGGCGGTTTTAACCCTTTCTTGGCCGCTAGCGGGGGGTAAAAGCGCCCCACTAGCAGCCGAAATGCGATGCAAATCCGACGATAAAACGCTGCTAAAAATAGTGGCATTTTACCAACGACGCTATAGGCTCGGCGGTGTGAAAGGGGTCTAAGTGCCAGATGTAAGGTGAATCAAAACCAGAAAAAGGCAGACAAGACCTTTTCCTGGCTAATAAAGGTGATATCAGGCATCTTTGGCATTTGCTCTTAGACAGCATGTTTACTTTTTAAAATGTAAAGTTGAGAAAGGTTCGCTTTAAGAGCCTGAAAAAGTGCCCAGTATGGCAAAAAAAAAAAAAAAATGAAAACCAAAATGTTTACAAAGATACAGTAACCAAACTGGACAAAGTATCCCTTTTTCTATACCTCATAGGGCATTTTTTTACAACTCTTTTCCATAAAGTTAAAGAAGAGTGGCTAGGATTTTAGAAGAGCTTCATCCTGTGCACCAGCATTGTGCTTTCTCCTAAAGAGAAAACACAGACATAAGCAAGAGGAGCCAATGATCCACAAAAACAGAACACGTTGGGGGTCAATTCCATATCAGTCAACTCTTTGGTCTTACATTCTTACCCATAAATCAAACACATACATTAATTTAGTTTCCCTGTTTTAAATTGCTATGGTATGTTGCAGCTGACTGCCATACACCCAGAATTGAAAACTGAAAAGTGATTGTTTTCGTTATTTGCATTAGTCTAAGTTTTTTCTGCTTAATTATTTGCAGCTCTCTCCCCACACTGATGTTTATTTTTTTTCTCCCTTGTCTTACCTAAATTATGGCCATTTTCCTATCTCTACAACTATGCTCCTTGCAAGTCATATACTCATGTGGAAATTTTACCCTGCCAGACAGCTCTACTTTACTAACTACTAATTAGTAAATTAACAAGCATCACCCCCACCCATAACAGGATAAAAGTAAGCATCTTTATGGGAAAGCACATTTGCTGAGGTTCTTTCTATAAATGGGTGTGTTTATTTAAGTGGGAGCACTTCCGACTCTGCACATCAGCGAATGCACAAAGCGAATGTATACAGGAAAATACTTTGAACAATACGCAGGTGAACTTGTTTACCCCTTCAGCTATCCTTTCACTCAACATGCTCTCTCGACCACTCATTCTGACACTTGTCTCCTCTCTCCTTAAACTCTCTTTTCTTAACCCCCTTCTCCACCCCACACTTTATATATCACCCTCACTTCTTTCATCTCCTTATTACTGCACTCACCAACTCTTGCTAATTCTAAATCCACACAGTAATAAAACCTCCAGGACCCTGGGGCCTGTCCCTTCATATAAATCACACTCCCGTATTACCTCCCTCACCCTTCTGCTTCTCCTAACCTCTGGGGATATATCACCAAACCCTGGGCTTCCATCGCTTAACTGTACAAAAAACACCCATTACCCTGCACCCTCTGGCAGCAGCCATAATCCACACAATTTAGTTTCCATTTCTCTTATTCCCAAAGCCAGACTAACTCATTTAATCTACTCACCATTGCTGAAACCTGGTTTCATGAATCTGGCACTACTTCTCCTGCTGCCCTCTCCCATGGTGGCCCTCTTGATCTCACTCCCCCAGACCCATGGGAGGAAGGAATCCTTCTAGCCCCACATATCACCTTTCAGGTACTTCACCCACCTCCCTCTCTGTCACTTTCCTCATTTGAAGCACATTGCATTCGTCTTTTCTCTCCAGTTTCTCTAAGGATAGCTGTGATCTACTGGCCCCCTGGGCCAGTATCAAAGCTTTGCCTCCTCAACCCTTCTCTTCTCTACTCTGCTACTGGCCTCTGTGAAAAAATCTCACCTCTGTCCTGCCCCAACTTAGCCACTTCTGTCTACAACATTTCACTGTCATTCTCTTTAGACAAGCTCGCCCCCCTCACTACACACAGAATCAGGCCACGTACTCTAAAACCTTTTCTAACAGATGGCACTAGAAGTCTGAAAAAACATAGCTGAGCACTTGGGCACCTGTGGCATAAGACTAAGTCTCAGAAAGATTTCAACCATTATAAATCTGCTCTCCAAAAATACAATTCCTGCCTCCTCACTGCCACACAGACCTATTTTATAGCTCTCATTGACAACTTGTCATCCCGTCCCCGTCAACTCTTCTCTACCTTCAACTCTCTACTTCGTCCTCCACTGCCTCCACCCACTAACTCACTCACTGCCCAGGAGATTGCCAATCACTTGCAGATCTGCTGGGAGTAAAGATGGCCAACAAATTAGAGGGGTTTTTATACTAGGAGATGGGGGGAAGGGTCCAGAGGTAGAGATAGTCAGTGCAGAATATTTTCTAGAGGGTAGTATTGGGGGACATTAATGGTAGGTTGACTAAAGAACATATATAAGTTAAGTATAGTGACAAGTCCTAGATGCAATCTCGGAACACCCAATAAGAGGATAGTATGCAACCAATCTAAACTGCATGGAATGTCCACCAATGGCAGGAAGCCTGGCGGACAAGATGAGTGAACTAGAGATACCGTAGTACAAGGAGTATTTGGATTTTGTGGGAATTTCAGAGACCTGGTTCAATAGCTCTCATGATTGGCTGGCAACCATTCAAGGATATACCCTTTATCGCAGGGATAGAGAGAGTAAAAAAGGGGGCATGTCTGTATATCAAGAATGATGTACAAGTGAATGTGAGAGATGACATTACTAAGGCAGCTAGGGAGGAGGTGGAATCCTTATGGGTAGAGCTCCAGTAGGATGAAGCTAAGGAGAAAATAATACTGAGAGTATGCTATAGGCCCCCTAACCTGAGGGAGGAGGGGGAGACGGACCTCCTATCACAAATTGGGTTAGCAGCAAGAATGGGAAGTGTTATCATAATGGGGGATTTCAATTATCCAGACATAGACTGGGTGGAGGGAACCACGCATTCGTCTAAGGCTCGCCAGTTTCTAAATGTCTTGCAGGACAATTTCATGGGTCAGATGGTAGATGCCCCAACTAGAAATAAAGCATTACTAGATCTACTAATTACCAACAATACAGATCTGATCACGGATGTGGAAATATGGGGCAATTTAGGAAACAGCGATCACAGGTCAATTGGCTTCAGCATAAATCACACAAATAGGATACATAAGGGGAATACAAAGACACTGAATTATAAAAGAGCCAACTTCCCTTGCTAAAAGGCATACATTGGGATAAAATCTTAGGAACAAAGAACATGGAGGAGAGATGAGTTTGCTTTAAAAGCATATTAGATTACATTAGAAGGGCATTAACCAGTGTATCCCATTGAGTAATAAATTTAAAATGGTGAACAAAAGTCCTGGATGGCTTAACTCCAATGTAAAAATGCATTTAAAAGCAAAGGAGAAGGCCTTCAAAAAATACAAGATTGAGGGATCATCATCAGCATTCAGACTTTATAAAGAATGCAACAAAAAAATGGAAGTGTGCAATTAGGGTGGCTAAGATAGAACACGAAAGACACATAGCAGAGGAGAGCAAAAAAAAAATCGCAAGAAATTCTTTAAGTATGTAAATAGTGAAAAAAAGGAGGACAGACCATATTGGCAGCATAAAGAATGAGGAAGGATATCTGGTTACAAGGGATGAGGAGATGGTGAAGGTATTGAATTTATTGAATTTATTTTTCTCCTCAGTCTTCATGAGGGAATCGAGGGTCTTCAGTAACCAAAACTGCAGTGTTTATCCTTGTAATGGATGTGATCATGAGTGTTATAAGTGAAATGCCTATTTCTGGTACTCTTACAGATATAAGTGCTTATCTTTCATTCAGTTATCAACCTTAATAATACTCATTTAATCATAATTAAGATGTCTGCCAGCTTCTCCCTTCATGTGAAACGAAACTGCAAGGGTTAAAAAAAAGAGCAACGTCAAAAAGGAGATTGCGCCTGTTCTCGGCACCGTGAGACTGCACCCAAGAGGAAGAAGGGGCTGAAAACAAGACGCTATTTTAGCTACCATAGTTTGCTGTTACCTTTTTAAGACATGACCCAGCTAAAAAGCTTAACCTTCGTCACAATAATATGTATAATTTGTGGTTTGTACACGCTGTCTTTTATCTAATTCTTGATTTGATAGTGAGATATCCGGCTCACTGTATATTAGCCGGGGTCCAGGATATAAAAAAGGAGACGTATCTGAATACTGAACTACGTGTGTGTCAGTGTTTGACTTCAAGTGTGCACACTTTATATTAAGGATTAATTTGGCCAGGGGGACAGAAACAAGATACCGGGCTTTTCTAGTCCGGGTTCAAAACATCCTCATGACACATCTCAGGAAGCACACTCATGGCTAACAGAGGACAGAATTATAATCAGACTTGGGAAACTTCATTAATAAATCACTGGGACCAGATGGCCTGCAATCGAGGGTACTTAGGGAACTCAGTCAAGTAATTGCCAGACCATTGTTCCTAAATTTACTGACTGGAATGGTACCAGCAGATTGGAGAAAAGCCAATGTAGCACCAATATTTAAAAAGGGCCCAAAATCCCTGTAATTACAGACCAGTAAGCCTAATATCAATAGTATGCAAGCTTTTGGAGGGGATTATAAGGGACTATATAGAAGATTTTAGTAATGAAATGGTATCATTAGCAGTAATCAGCATGTATACATGAGGAACCGTTCTTACCGAAGCAATCTATTAACCTTCTATGAGGAGGTGAGCTGCCATCTAGATCAGACTTTCTCAACCTTTTAACCCTAGAGGATCCCCAAAAATAATTGTCATGTCTCGAGGAGCCCTTACTAAAACCAAATCATCAGGGCTCAATAGGAACAATGCTCCTTATATTGGTGATCAATAGAAAGAATGCCACCCTTAAAGACGGCTAAAAAGATATTTGGTGTCATGCTGCTGACTTTGCTAAGTGGTGCTGAACCTTGAATCCTGTAGGCATCATCAAATAGGTGGTCCATCAGCCACAGCTCAAGGAACCCCTAGCAACTTCTGGAGGAACCCCAGGGTTCCACGGAAGCCTGGTTGATAATGGCTGATCTAGATAAAGGAAAGCCAATAGGTGTGGTCTATCTGGATTTTGCGAAATCATTTGACACAGTTCCCCATAAATGTTTACTGTACAAAATATGGTATGGACCAAAGGGTGAGTACTGAGTATTAAAACCTGGCTACAAGGGTGAGATCAAAGGGTGGTGATAAATGGGGAATACTCAGAATGGTCAGGTCAGGGTTCTGTGCTGGGACCAATCCTATTTACTTTGTTCATAAATGACCTGGAGGATTGAGTAAACAGTTCAATCTCTGTCTATCTACTAAGCTAAGCAGGGCAATAACTTCTCCGCAGGATCTGGAAACCTTGCAAGAAGATATGAACAAATTAATGGGGTGGACAACTACATGGCAAATGAGGTTTAATGTAGAGAAATGTAAAATAATGCATTTTGATGGCAAAAATATGAATGCAATCTATACACTGGGGGAGAACATCTGGGGAATCTGGGATGGAAAAGCATCTGGGGGACCTAGTAGATGATAGGCTCAGCAATGGCTGTTGCTAACAAAGCAAACAGAATGTTGGCATGCATTAAAAAAGGGATTAACTCCAGAGATAAAGCGATAATTCTCCCATGCTACAAGGCACTGGTTCGTCCGCGCCTGGAGTATACTGTCCAGTTCTGGGCACCAGTCCTCAGGAAGTATGTACTGGAAATAGAGCGAGTACAAAGAAGGGCAACAAAGCTAATAAATAGATAAAGCCAAAGAAATTCCTCCAAACTGGGTGAACAACTATAAGGTCACAAGGAAGTACAAAAATATAAATTTTAATTGATCAAGGTTAAAATGGGTGATGTACAATATATAAAAATAAATACTGGATGCAGGTACAAACATATGCAATTAAGTAACCACAGTTGACAACCACCATTTGATCTGTTGTAAATATGATGAAAACAGCAGAAATACCCAACACGTTTCAAGTCTACAGTATCGGTTCTCTACTTCAGGGGTAGGAATTTATAACAGGACGTGAATACATCATATACATTGCATAAACATTCAAAATATCTTGCATTAAATTAAAAACACTAAGAACAAACTATGGTCGGAAGTCCACCCAGATTCAGGTCCAGGAAGACAGGGCTGCAGCTCAAGGCGCATCAATGCCTAAAGGGGTCACTCATAAAGGTCATCCTAGGGAAACCCTCTTATTATCCTTAGTATGTGTTGGGGCGACAGTAATCAATGGATTGTGAAATATCCCAAGGACTCCAAGTATTCCAAGTATAAAAGCCACAAAATACAGGAATGCTCCTGGATATTGCCAAGGAGCGTGTATGCAGCACCCCAAATCATTCCAAGCACCAGCCACATTTCAGGTTTTTTGCTCCTTGGCATTATCCAGGAGCATTCCTGTATTTTGTGGCTTTTATTCTATACTGAAGAAGAGAACCAGTACTGTACAATACTATATTGTTGTTTCAATCATATTTGCAACAGATCAAATGGTGGTAATCAACTGTTGTTACTTAATTGCATATATGTGTACCTGCATCCAGTATATATTTTTATGTATTGTACATCACCCATTTTAACCTTGATCAATTAAAATTTATATTTTTGTACTTCCTTGTAGTTCCTTATAGTTGTTCACTGCCCCTTAAAAGTCCAATTTAGAGGAATTTCTTTGGCTTTATCTATTCATATTTAGGAATGTGGGTCAGTGCAGCCTTCTGTTTTGTGATCATTTAGCACCATTTATAGAACAAAGCTAATAAAGGGTCTGGAGGATATTAGTTATGAAGAAAGGTTGTGAGCACTGAACTTATTCTCCCTGGAGAAGAGACACTTGAGGGGGGATATGATTTCAATTTATAAATACTGTATTGGTGACCCCACAATAGGGATAAAACTTTTTTGCAGAAGGGAGGTTAACAAGACACATGGCCACTCAATAAAATTAGAAGAAAAGAGGTTTATCCTTAAACTACATAGATGGTTCTTTACTGTAAGAGGGGCAAGAATATGGAATTTCCTTCCGCAGTCGGTGGTCTCAGTGGGGGGCATCAATAGTTTAAAAAAACTATTAGATAAGCACCTGAATGACCACAACATACAGGGATATACAATGTAATACTGACATATAATCACACACCTAGGTTGCACTTGATGGACTTGTGTCTTTTTTTCAACCTCACCTACTATGTAACTTCAAACAAAAGATTGATGCAAATCGTGAGGAGCTCTCCACTGTACAGATGCCTTTTCCACCTAATACCCCATGTCCACAGGTACAATCATTACTTAATTCAAACCCACCACTATAGATGAAGTTGCTAAACTTTTCTCTAACATCCACCTTACCACCTGCCCCCTGGACCCTGTTCCCACACAATTGCTACGTTCACCCTCTGGTTCTATTCTACACTCCCTAACTCACATCTTCAATCTCTCCCTCTATTCAGGTAGCTTCCCAAACTGTCTAAAACATGCATTAGTCACCCACATTCTTAAAAAGCCCTCACTAGACCCCATCAATCTTAACAACCTATGCCCCATCCCCTTGCTCCCCTTTTTCTCCAAACTCTTTGAATGTCTGATCTACAACCAACTGAGTGACCACCTTGCTAAGAATAACCTTCTTTTTTTTGCAGTTTTGAATTTTGACTTATTGGTGTTACACTGTTACGTTTTTGATAAACTCCAGGAAGTCGGCTTTATTCCTGGGTGCCACTTATATACGATCCTGTGATTGTGGTGGATTGCGCTCCCAGCAGTAAGCCCTTGTACGCACGGTCGGACATTCCGACAACCAAATCCGTCGGATTTTGTCCGACGGATTTTGTCCGAAACTGTTGCATACACAGTCGGACAAAGTTGACAGAAAATCCGATCATACTTAACGGGATGACGTTATTTCGTTAGGACGGGACTACGTTCAGGCTAGTAGGCAATAGCTTTGGTCTAGGAATTTGATCTGAGCATGCGTGGCACTTTGTCCAATCGGAATTCTCTACACATGATTGGACAAAGACCGATCGGATCATGTTGTCAGAAAATTTTATAGCCCAGCTGGAAAACTTGGTCCGTCGGATAATCCGACGGAAACAGATGGAGCCCACACACGGTCGGATTTTCCGACAACGCGGTCCTATCGGACATTGTCCATCGGAATGTCCAACCGTGTGTACAAGGGCTAACACTGAGATGTTACGGACAGCTTCAGGTCTCCTTTTAACAATCCAGAGCCAGTTGTTCCTGATCGTGTGATCACTGTGATTAGCCAAATAACCCAGGTTTGTTTTTCCTCTGTGAAGGGGAAAATATAAATTTTTTCTTTTCTTACTTGCTAGAGGAGAAGTCCCTGCTGGTGATGGGTAAATAATACATTTTCAGCTCCAAATCTTCAAATTTCTAATTACGCTCCTGACACTCAGCGTACTAAATAAGAATAATAATACAGAGCAGTGTCCTGAGCCGTGTACTGAGGATTACACCCCGCATACCAAGCAAGAGAAGTGCAGTGTACATACCTTTCCTATGTTCTTGGCAGCGTACGTATCCAGGTTATTGATAAAGATCCTTTTGGGTCTGACGATCGGCTCCCCTCCCTTGGCCATGTTGCAGTCTGTGGGTTACTATGGTCACTCCGGTTCTAACCGGAATGACCTTCTTGATCCACTTCAGTCTGGATTCTGCCCTCAACACCCCATGGAAACCGCTCTCCTAAAACTCACAAACATTCTGCTAACAGCTAAATCCAAATAGACTCTATTCTGCACTCCTACTCTTACCTCTTACTCTACTCCTATACCTTTCTGCTGCCTTTGACACAGTGGACCAGCCCCTCCTTCTCAAAAAACTCCACGCCTTTGGTCTCCATGACTGTACTCTTCACTGGTTCTCATCCTATTTATCAAACTACGCATTTAGTGTCACTTACAACGCAACTGTCTCCTCTCCCTTTCTCTGTTGGGGTCTGCCAAGGTTCTGTTCTTGGACCTATTCCCCACCTACACCTCCTCCCTGGGTCAGGTAATAGCCTCTCATGTCTTCCAATACCATCTCTATGCTGACGACACCCAAATCTATCTCTCCAACCCTCAGCTCACTCCCTCTCATGTATCCCAAACTTACTAAAAGACATATCGTCCTGGATGTCACACAACTTCCTCAAACTCAATCTAGCCAAAAATGAGCTCATGTTCCCACGGGATTAACTTTATACAGGCTACCCCCCTGCAGTCCTTCATGAATGCTGATGCCAGGTTCATCCACTTTACCAACCGCTCAGTGTCTACTACCCATCTCTGTCAATCCCTCCACTGGCTTCCACTCACCCAACTAATTAAATTCAAAATTCGAATAACTTACAAAGCCGTCCACAACTCTGCCTCCAGCTACATCTTAGTCTCCTAGTCTCAAAACAACAACCTACTCGTTCCCTTCGTTTCTCCCACGACCTCCTGCTCTCTAGTTCCTTTCGTCACCTCCTCCCATGCTCAACAATAGGACTTTTCCCAAGCCTCTCCCATTCTCTGGAACTCCCTACCCCAATCTGTCAGATTATCTCCTACTCTGCTTGCTTTTAGACAATCCCTGAAAACCCTTTTCTTCAGAGAAGCCTATCTGGCCCCCACCTAACAACTGTATGTCTATTTGTTCCTTTAGATCAACCCCCACAGCTATTACTTTTTGTATCACTTGACCCTCCCTCCTAAATTGTAAGCTCTAACAAGCAGGGACTTCTGATTCCTGCTGTATTGTATTGTAACTGTACTGTCTGCCCTCATGTTGTAAAGCACTGCGCAAACTGTTGGCGCTGTATAAATCCTGTAGAATAATAATACATTTGTTTATGCATCACAATGTCCTCTATTGGTCTGTCAGCCCTAGTTAGAGAAAGGTACAGAAATGTGAAGGAGTGTGAAAACAAACCAATATTACTTTAAAGGAGAATTACAGCCAAAGCTGGTTTGGCTGTACTTCTCCTGTGGATCACAGGAGTGCAGTTCATTCTTCACTCCTGTGACCCATTTTCAGCTGACAGCAGGCTGAAGCCCACTGTTGGCTGACATCACAGAGGCGGTCCAGGCTCTGGCAAGATTGAGACTATATGATTGTGATCCACCCACATGTTTGGACCAGCCCCAGCTCAGCCTCTTAGCAAGCTGCTGAGAGCCTGAGCTGCCCACTTCCGCCCCCTCCACAGCCTAGCATTCCAATGAGGGGGGGCAGAGCAGTGAGTTGTGACTGACAGTAACCAGCTCTCTGCTTAGGGAGCTCTGAGGACCAAGTGATCCGCGGTGTTCTCAGTGTAAGTCCTTGTACAAACGGTCAGACATTCCTATGGTAAATGTCTGTTCGGACCATGTTGTCAGATAATCCGACTGTGTGTGGGCGCCATTGGACTGTTTCTATTGGAATATCCGACCGACAATGTGTTAGAGCTGGGCTATAACATTTTCCGACAACACGATCCAATCTGACTTTGTCCGATCGTTTGTAGAGAATTCCCATTGGACAAAGTGCCATGCATGCTCAGATCAAATTACGAGACCAAAGCTATTGGCTACTAGCCTGAACGTAGTCCTGTCGCAACTAAATAACGTCATCACGTTGCGAACGATTGGATTTTCCAACAACTTTGTCCGACCGTGTGTATGCAACACCAGTTTCGGACAAAATCCGTTGGACAAAATCCGACGGATTTTGTTGTCAGAATGTCCGACTGTGTGTACAAGGGCTTAGAGCCAGCAGGGGACAGATGCCACATCAGACTGATGCTGCATCCACCTAGGTATGTATGATTAAAAAAAATTATTCCCATACTTCCCTTTTAACCTTTAGAGCCCATCCACACTAGGAACTGCATGTGAATCACATAGGAATACTGTACAGTTCTTTTGAAATTCAAATGCAGTTCTGTGCAGTGTGATTTCAGCCAATTCATTTTGAAAGGGCTGAAATCGTACCGCACCAAAAGTAGTGCATGCACTACTTTTTTTATTTCAATAAATTTTTATTAATTTATAAAGGATATACAAAGGCAAGTGGTACAGGACATGTTGACTTTTACAATTGTAATTAACAGTCAATGTAAGAGAGGGAGGGAAGAGGGGAGAGGGAAAGAAAGGGTGAAAAAGAAACGGATAAGTAGGTGGTTACATAAACAATAATGCAAATACTGGTTACTACACAGGATATATCTTATCAGGGTTAAAATCTAGTTCACAGAATTCTTATATTTGTTGGTCCAAATTTTCCATTGCTTATCAAATAGATCGCACTTCAATGCATTTATGGCAAGAGTACGCTCTATAGTGTGGTGTTGGTTCACTCTTCTAATCAGGTCAGAGATGTTTACCGTCATGGCAGTTTTCCAATGTTGTAATATCATGGATCTAGCAGAAAGAAGGATGTTGGAAATAACAATTCGCATATCATGCGGAAATTGTTCAATACCCATATGTAAAATTCCTAGGGATTGATTGGGGCGAGTGACAATACCCGTGAGCGATGTTATAAGTTGGAAAACTTGATTCCAGTAACTAACCAAGTTGGGACACTCCCAAAACATGTGCAGTAAATGTCCTAGCTGTCCACAATTTCTCCAACATGTATTTTGGGCAGATGGAAAAAATGTTGCCAGTCTACACGGTGTGTATTGCCACCTGTTAATTATTCTAATAGTCATTGCCCAATGATTAATAGAACGGGAGGCTTTTTGGATTTCTCGAAATGTGGTTGTCCACTGATCATCTGTAAATGATTTCCCTAAATCCGTCTCCCATTTAGCAATCGGTTTTGTTTTCACAAAAGATTGTTTAGCATGTAGAAGGGAGTAAAAAAGCGAAATGCCTTTCCTGGTGGGGCGTTCTCGAGTTAAGAAGTTCCACGCACTGGATGGCATTGTTATAGTAGGGGGAGGGTTACGTTTTAGAAAATGTGCCACTTGGATACATGTAAACTGGAACTTGTTGGGGAGATTGTATTGAGCCATAATCTGTGTGCTGGAAAGAGCTGTACCATTAGACAATAGATCTTGGATGGTATGTATACCGTGGTTGGGGAACTGTTTTAGAGACAGCATAGGGATTTTATGCTCGAGCAGGCTAAGCGGAAATTTGTATTCCACAGCATTTTGAGAGTTATGGGTATGATGTATGAAGAACCTCCATGCTTGTAGGGAGGCTATAAGGGTGGGAGCCATGGAATGGAGAGCCCAGGGTTTCCAGACATCACTCGCGAGTAATGCCACTAGATCTGGTATTGGGGCTATATGCCTTTCCAGCTCGACCCAAGGTGGTGAATCTATAGTTTTGAACCAGTGTTGGAGTTGGTCCAGTCTAGATGCCCATAAATAATCAGAAACATCAATCAGTCCTACTCCACCTACTCGGTTATGAGGAATCAGGTTGCTAGGAGAGCAGCGAGCTTTTTTACCATTCCATATGAATTTCCACAGAGTAGTAGACAAGGTTTTAAGGAAATGGGTTGGGATAGGTATAGGTATGGATCTGAACATATACAATATGAGAGGGAGAACTAACATCTTACATGCTGCCAATCTGCCCATCCAGGATAATTCGGTCTTGGCTATACATTTGAGCGTTTCATCTATCTTTAGAAGCAACGACTTAATATTGACGGAGACTAGAGTTTTCGTGGAATTAGTAATTGTTATACCTAAGTAGGGTATGCCATCTTCTTTCCATACATATGGAAGAGTGGTTCGAAGTTGGAGTTTGATACGTTTGTCAATTCCTAAATCTAGAATCAATGATTTAGCGAAATTAACTTTATAGTACGAAATCTCACCAAAGTTTTTTAAAGTTTCATGGACTAAGGGGAGAGATCTGGTCGGGTTTGTCAGCATCAGTACAACGTCATCAGCAAACAGGTTAATAACGTGGTTACGAGATCCTAACACGTGTCCAGTAATATCGGCCTGGGATCTAATGGCCTCTGCCAGAGGCTCTATCATAAGATTAAAAATGGTTGGAGATAATGGACACCCCTGACGAGTGCCATTAGAAATAGGGAAAGGTGTAGAAAGCATTCCAGCTGTTAAGACTTGGGCGGATGGATTGGAATATAAAGCCAACATTGCGTTAGAGATAAAACCTTGAAAGCCAAATTTTTGTAGAACTTCCTTCATGTAACACCACTCCACCCTATCAAACGCCTTCTCTGCGTCTATGGAGAGCAGCAGAGAAGGAGTTTTAGTTAAATTAGCATAATGAACAATGTCAATAATACGTCTTGTAGCATCAGAAGTTTGTCTCCCCCTGATGAAGCCCATCTGGTCGCTTTTAATTAAAGAAGGCATAAACTCTGATAATCTAAGGGCGATAAGTTTGGCGTAGATCTTTATATCTGTGTTCAGGAGAGAAATAGGTCTAAAATTACTAGGGGTAGTGGGATCTTTACCAGGTTTGGGTATAGTGGTCACGTATGCTTTTAACATTTCATTTGGAAAGGATGCTGAGTGTGCTGCCTGTGTGAACATCTTTTGGAGATATGTGGAAAGAATAGTGGAAAAGGTTTTAAAATATTCATTATTTAGTCCATCAGGACCTGGGGATTTCCCATGAGGGAGTGAAGTAATGACTAATGTTATTTCATGGTTTGTGAACGGTGAATTCAGCAATTCAAGCTGTGATTCGGAGAGTTTAGGGAGATCTAAATCTTTGAGAAAATGTTGTATTTTGGGAACAGTGGGTTGAGGAGTGTGGGGGTCGGTGTTAAGGTTGTAAAGCTCACTATAATATTGTGCAAATTGGTTTGCGATTTCTTGAGGATTGATTACTTTATGAAGGGATGTAGGGTGTATCAGATGGGAAATCCTAGTTTTGGTGCGTATTGCTCTAATCCTATTGGCAAGGTATTTACCTGCTCTATTCGCACAGGCATAGGTACGTAACTTCAAGCGTCTAAGGTAGAAATCATAGTTTTGGGCCAAGTGATCTCTCAATTTTTCTCTAAGAGAGGTTATTTGGGTAGTCCGCTGGTGAGAGGGAGATGCTTTGTTGAGGGTTTCTAAATTATGGATATCGGAAGTAATGGAGTCTATGGTTGCAGTATACTTTTTTTTAGCTCTAGCTCCTAGCTGGATAAGGACACCTCTAATAAACGCTTTGTGGGCGTTCCAGAGTGTGAAGGGACTCTCTACTGAATGTTCATTTTGTTGGAAATATGTTTTAAGGTTTTGAGAAATCAGTTCTTTGGTATCGGGGTCCTGTAGTAATCTAACACTGCAGCGCCAGATGGGTGAAGAGGGAGAGACACCCTTCTCATGAATAGAAAGTGATATGGCAGAATGGTCAGACCACGTAATATCATGTATCTCAGAGGATGAAACATTTTGTAAGGTCCATTGATCCGACAAAAAAAAGTCTATTCTGGAATAAGACCCATGTACATGGGAGAAGAAGGTAAAGTCTTTCTCGTTGCCATGTGTGCATCGCCAGACGTCGTACAGTTTTTCAGAGTGCAGGACCGTATTTATGCAGGTGTTGTTGTTGCGTTTAGCATTAGAAGTGTCAAGTTGTGGGTCGACAATGAGGTTAAAATCGCCACAAAGAATGAGACTACCGTATTGGATAGGTTGTATTTTACGGAGTAGTCTATTTAAAAACCTAATCTGTCGGGTGTTTGGAGCATATAAAGATACAATGGTGTACGGTTTAGAATTAATATCACCCTGAAGAATAATATAGCGACCATTGTCGGCTGTGATGGATTTCTTGAGATGGAAGGAGACCGTGTCACGGATGGCAAGAAGGACACCTCCGCTTTTTTTATTCGGGTTATTTGCCAGGAATATATGTGGGTAGTTTTTATGTGTACATTTGGGATGGTTGTCCTGTTGAAAATGAGTTTCCTGTACACATAAAATATCCGCTTTTAGTTTCTGAGCTTCTGTCCACAGCGAGTAGCGTTTCACAGGGTGGTTGAGGCCTTTGGCATTAATGGAAACAAAGGTAATGGTCATTTTTCAGGTAAGAAAAAAAGATGTGTAAGTGTACTCACAGAATCCTTCGAGAATTATTAGAGTCATCTGAGCTCCAGGAGATTGACAGAAGAGATGCCGCTATGGTATTTAGAGATGTAGTAGAACAGGGGATGAAGAGTCCATCAAGTGTAGGTCCAGTGCTAATGGAACAAAGGGTGTAACCACAAAAATAAACAATAACATATAGAACAATAAAAATAGAATCATATAAGCGATCCATATGCAAACAAAGCTGCAAAAATGACAAATGTCAGGGGTAAGAACAAGGAAAGATGAAGAAATCCTTGTGCCCAGGGAGAGAACATATTTGTCAACGGTGTGTGATTATTTACTGCCATCAGTGACATTTTTGGGGGCTCTTCTGTGTGAAACTACTTGCCACTCATCCGGAATAGGGCGTAGTTGTGTTGCAGGTGGTTCCAGAGGGTTTTGTTGTGGAAGTATGCCCCATTGACGCAGGAGTGCGATACCTTCAGCTAAAGTAGTAACTGTGTGCGTGGTACCATCATGTGAGATGGACAATTTCGCTGGGTAACGCCATTTATGTGGTATATTGTGCTTGCGTAAGGCCTTAGTGATGGTTGCTAAGTTTCGGCGCAATTGCAGAGTATGTCTTGATAGGTCAGGGAGGAGGATCAATTCAGTATATTGAGATATGTTGTTGCCTCGAGTACGAAACGCAGTCATAATTTGTTCCTTGATATGATAGTAATGCATCTTGAGCAAAACATCCCGAGGGGTACCTTCAGGTAGAAATGCTGGCTTGGGGATTCTGTGAATCCTGTCAATGGTCAGTTCCTGAGGAGATAATGTGGGGATAATGGTGGAAAATAGCGTGTGTACATACTGCAGTAATTGGTTTGGAGGTATGGCTTCAGGAATACCTCTGATTTTAATATTGCACCTCCTAGAGCGGTGCTCAAGGTCTGCTACTTCACTCTTTAGCCATGTTATTTCTTCATCATGGGATTTGTGGGCCTCTACTAAAGTATTGAAAGAAGTTGTGCATTCCCCTATGTTACGTTCCATTTGGTCCACTCTATTACCTAGTGCCAATACTTCTCTATGGCAGTTAGTGATTTCTACAATGAGGTCAGCTTGTATGGAGGCTTTGAGTGACATAAGCATCTCCTTAAGGACCGTATCTGAGACCGGTCGATCGGATGTGGGGTAGGCCGCAATCAGGTCGGATGCCGGTGGATGTATAGCGTGGCCTATGGGAGCGGATCCGCTTACCTCCATGTCCGCTCGGTTTACCTCAGGAGAAGATATCCGTTGCCTTTGTTTGGCTGGGCTTCTAGTCGTGGGGCTATTCGTTCCCGAGGAGGAATCGCTGAGGGAAGTCGTTCGGAGGTGAGATTGTTGCGAGGCCTGCTCTTGAGTTTCAGTGACGCACGAACCGGCGCCATTTTGTGTGATTCCGTGCGCCTTGAAAAGGTTCGGAAGTTTCCGCGGCGGTTGTTGACTCTTTCTATTTTTTGGCATCTTCGGTAGAAGCGAAGGTGTCTACCCTGCGTTATGGATAGGTTTATGTGGAAATATGTCACCAATGGAGTCGTTATAGAGTTGTTCTCTCCGGTGGTCGAACGGAGCTCTCAGCTCAAGCGTCCATCTTAGCGCTCGGTCGCCACGCACCCCCGCATGCACTACTTTTTTAAACACACAGCAACCTTTTGGACTTTTGTCCCATGAGATCCGGTGCGGGCAAACACAGTGCATTTGGGGGTGCCATTATTTTTTAACTGACCCCCGCCTCAGATCGCAATCGTGGCGCACTCGCGTGCTGGTCGGGACCCCGTGAGTCCGGTCGCGGGTCCCCCGGACTCGATCGTCACGGGCATACCCGCTATCGTCTCACGGGGCGGCTGAACGGAGAGATGCCGTTGTAAACAGCATCTCCCCGTTCTGCCTAGCAACTAGTGACGCTGATCTCTGCTCCATGTGATTGGAGCAGAGATCAGTGTTCGCTAAATGAAAGCCCAGCCCCCAACAGTTAGTAACACACCCCTAGGAACACTTAACCCCTACACTGCCACCCAATTGTTAATCCCTTCACTGCCAGTGTCATTTACACAGGAATCACTGCATTTATATAGCAGTGATGGCTGTATAAATGACAATGGTCCCAAAAATGTGTCAAAAATGTCCAATGTGTCCGCCATTATGTCGCAGTCACAATAAAAATCGCTGATCGCCGCCATTACTAGTAAAAAAAAAAAAATTATTAATAAAAATGCCATAAAACTATCCCCAATCTTCTAAACGCTATAACTTTTGTGCAAACCAATCAATAATCGCTTATTGCGCTTTTTTTACCAAAAATATGTAGAAGAATACCTATTAGCCTAAACTGAGGGAAAATAATGTTTTTTATATATATATATTTTTGGGGGATATTTATTATAACAAATAGTAAAAAATAATAGTCAATATTGTTTGGGAGCCAAATCATATGACCACGCAATTGTCAGTTAAAGCGACGCAGTGCCGAATCGCAAAAAGTGGTCTGGTCTTTGGCCAGCAAAATGGTCCGCGGCTGAAGTGATTAAAATTATAATTATATATTCTAATGTAGGTAGGTATTTTCTGTATTGGGTTGGTCCCTGTTTCCCAGTGCTATCCTGTGTTGTTACTCTGTCATACTCCCTTCCAGTAGAAACTATAAGCAGCCATGCCACCACTGAAGATCTATAGGTTTTTCTGTAATTATTAAATTGATATCACAACACGCTTTCAATGGTAATTTTACAAAGACCAAAAAGGGAGCAAATAAGAGAAATGCATTGTTAGGGTTTACACACAAAACAAAATCATTGCTGAAAAAATAAATGAGCAGTTGATTTTGTGACTTGGAATTCTACTGTAGATTTATTTATAATTTACAAATTGCCCCATTTTTTACACATTACACAGAACTAAAGTGTAAACTTTTAGTACAGTTACATTCATTTTGTTAGCCACCCCTGCTAGTCTTATACTTATTTCCGCTGATCCAATGATATCATGTAATTTCATCTGTTACTTGTCAAAACCTTTTTTGCCAGGCCCATTCATTTAGAAAGTGCTTTGTTATAGGTACTCGACTAAGCTGAAAGAGCATATTTAAAACTGATATGCAGGCAAACAGTTTAATACACAGATGGAATACATATAAGGGAACTTAACTACTTCAGTTCCGGAGGGTTTAACCCCCTTCATGTCTAGGCAATTTTTTGCAATATGGCACAGCGTTACTTTAACTGCCAATTGTGCGGTCGTGTGACACTGTACCCAAAATAAAATTTAAGTTCTTCTTTTCCCACAAAAAGAGCTTTGTTTTGGTGTTATTTGATCACCTCTGTGGTTTTTAGTTTTTGCGCTATAAACAAGCAAATTACATTTATGTCATTTTTTTTCACTAAAATAGAGTTTTCCTTTAATGGTATTTGTTTATCCCTGTGTTTTTTTTTTTTTTTTTTGCAGAATAAACAAAAAAAGATTGAAAATCTAATTTCTTCATAAATTTAGACCAAAATTTATTCTGCTACATGTCTTTGGTAAAAAAAAAAATTAAATAAGTGTATATTAATTGGTTTGTGCGAAAGTTATAGCGTTTGCAAACTATGGGATATATATTGGGAAACTGATCAATCCTGATGTACTGAAATCTCATTTCCTGAGGCCCTGAAAATGCCAGGACAGAATAGGTACCCCCAAATTACTCCTTTTGGAACGTAGACAGTCATTTAGTAAGAGGCATGGTGAGTTTTTTGAAGTTGGAATTTTTTGTCCCAATTTTTTGAAACATTAGGAAATTAAATAAAATTTGCTTTTTTTCCACAATTTTTTTGCATACTGAAACCAGTGAAGTACAGCATCATTATATTATTGGTGTGGCAGTGATCAGGGATACTGACAGAAGACAGAGTGATAAAAAAAATTTTAATGATTTTTTATTCAATTTTTTAATTTTGTTTAACCACATCCCACCCAGCCCATAGCAGAATGATGGCTGAGCGGGGACCAGTGGTGCAGTGTATCGCTCTGACATACCACATCTCTGATTTTGGTAAAAAGCCTATTACGTAGGCTCTTTACCACGTGATCAGCTGTGACAAATTACAGCTGATCACAGCAGTAACCAGGAAGTGTCAGTTCATGCTGACAAGGCATGAGCAGAGGAGAGCTAAACAGTGGCTCTCCTGACAGGGGGGTCTGCGCTGATAATCAGTGCATTGATTATTGGTGCATCCCCATCAGGGGTGCCCACCACAGATGCCAATCAGTGTCCATCACAATTGCCCATCAGTACTCATCAGTAATGCCTGTCAGTGCCTCCTCATCAGTGCTGCCTGTTAGAGCCATCTATTAGTGCCCATCAGTGCCACCTATCAGTGCCCATCAGTGCCACCCATCAGTGCTGCCTATCATTGCCCATCAGTGCCACATATTAGTGCCCATCAGTGCTGCCTATCAGTACCCATCAGTGCTGCATATCAGTGCCGCCCATGAGCGCCCATCAGTGCTGCCTTTCAGTGCTGCCTATCAGTGCTACATATTAGTGCCTCCTCATCAGTGTCCATCAGTGACACCTTATCAGTGTCACCTCATCAGTGCTCATCAGTGCCACCTCATCAGTGCTGCCTCATCAGTGCCCATCAATGCAGCCTCATCAGTGCTCATCAGTGAAGGAGAAAACATACTTATTTAAATAAAAAAACTGAAAACAGAAAAACTTTTTTTTTTCAGAAATTGTGGTCTTTTTACATTTATTTAGCAAAAAATAAAAGACTCAGTGGTTATCAAATACCACCAAAATAAATCTCTATTTGTGAGAAAAAAAATGATACAAATGTAATATGGGTACAGTGTAGCATGACTGGGAAATTGTCATTCAAAGTGTGACAGCCATGAAAGCTGAAAATTGGTCTGGGCAGGAAGGGGGTAAAAGTGCCCAGTATTGAAGTATTTAAAAAAATTGTTTTTTTTTATGGAGATGCAATTATTTGTATGGAATCCTAATTTGATTATATGTGATTATAATTTAATTTATCCTCCATTTTATTTACGTTATTTTATTTGAATATATGTTAGTTCAATATTAGCTATGGGTCAATTCAGTTGCATTTTGCCATAAAACTGAGAGTAATATTGAGAGCTTGATTGATCAACATGATTAGATTGTGCATAGGGACCACTGATCAATCTTGGGTGTGAGACTATGCTGACGATTTCACTTATGTCCCGATTGTGAAGATGGAACGTGCCTTTAGAGCTTAGGTGCTCATTCTCTGGGCTTCCTTTGTTATAATGTGCAACGGTTTGACAATAATTCACTGCTGCAAGGATTAATACTGTTGAGCGCTGTAGGATAAATGTTTCCCTGCTATCCCCTTGACAAAGTTTGTTATAATGAAACGCGTAGGAGCAGAGACAGTGATGTTGATTCCTTGCTTATCAGAGTTGGTGTTGAAAGAGGAAGTCTTGCAGAGCAGCCAGCTTTAACTCTGCAGGCAGCTTGCAGCTATCTACACTAGCAGCTGAGTGGCAATGAGTGTATTTCATTTATTAACCACTTAAGCCCTGGACCATTTGGTTGGCCAAAAACCAGAACACTTTTTGCAATTCGGCACTGCATTGCTTTAACTGACAATTGCGCGGTCGTGCGACGTGGCTCCCAAATAAAATGTATGTCCTTTTTTTCACACAAATAGAGCTTTCTTTTGGTGGTATTTGTGTTTTTTGTTTTTTGCACTATAAATAAAAAAATAGCAACAATTTTGAAAAAAACTATTTTTTTTTACTTTTTGCTATGATAAATATCCCCAAAAAATATATAAAATAACATTTTTTTTCCTCAGTTTAGGCCGATACGTATTCTTCTACATATTTTTGGTAAAAAAAATCACAATAAGCGTTTATTGATTGGTTTGTGCAAAAGTTATAGCGTTTACAAAATAGGGGATAGTTTTATGGCACTTGTATTAATATTTTTTTTATTAGTAATGGCGGTAATCAGCGACTTTTATCGTGACTGCGTCATTATGGCGGACAGATCGGACACTTTTGGCATGATTTTGGGACCATTCACATTTATACAGCTATCAGTGCAATTAAAAATGCATTGATTACTGTGTAAATGTGACTGGCAGTGAAGGGGTTTACTACTAGATGGTGCTGTAGGGGTTAAGTGTGTCCTAGGGAGTGATTCTAAATGTGGGGGGGAGGGGCTGTGTGTGACACGACACTGACCACCGCTCCCAATTATTGGGAGCGGTGATCAGTGACAGTGTCACTAGGCAGAATAGGGAAATGCTTGTTTACATTAGCATTTCCCCTTTCTTCCTCTCCGTGAGACAATCACAGGTATCCCTGTGGACATTGAGTTTGCGGGACCCCGCGATCATGCTCACAAGGCTCCTGGTGCGCACATGCCCGCAACCCTCCTCTTGAAGGGCAACGTACAGGTATGTGATTATGCCTATACGTGCCCTTCTGCCGCAGTATATCTGCATGAGGCGATCAGTAAGCTGTTAAATAAAATGTATTGTTTAATGGTACCACATTATTGGGATTATTTTTTATTTTTTTTTATAACATGTGGTGAAATAAAAGAGAAGAGATGTATTGTCAAGTCAAATAAAGTCTGCAGAAGTGAAACAGACACTGGTATCAGTGCATAATCCTGATCTTTATTAGGCAGACAGATTATAGTAGTGAGTGTGTTTCTGGAGATTGGTGAAGGCACTGAGCACTGGATTTACTTCTGGATCACTGGGATCACTTTGAACAGATTTATTATTAGATGAAATGGCACATTCTTAGTACACTGTGGGGGTTATTTACGAAAGGCAACTCCATTTTGCACTGCAAGTGCACTTGGAAGTGCAGTTGCTCTAAATCTAAGGAGTAGATCTGAAATTAGTGGAAGCTCTGCTGATTTTACCATGCAATCATGTGCAAGCTAAAATGCTGTTTTTTTTATCTTCCTTGCATGTCCCCCTCGGATCTACAGTGACTTTACTTCCAAGTGCACTTTCAGTGCACTTGCAGTGCAAAGTGGATTTTCCTTTAGTAAATAACCCCCTATGTCTCATGATGTTTTACACTGAGATAGTTATAGAATTTTTGCTCTTTTATGTTTTGTTGTTTTGTTTATGTTTTTTTTTTTTTTTTTTGTAACGTATAGTGCTGTATTGGGGTGGAGATGTATTATTCACATTTATGGTTTTTACATTGGGTATTTTTAATGCAGCAGCAATGTGACACTGAAGTGCATGATTCTGTTTTTATTTTCACATTTATGCTTATTTATATAACGGGGAATGGGTATTAGAAGGAAATAAGAAAACTTACCTGCCAAAAAGAATTTGTATTTCTGTCCATTTAGTTTAAAAATATACACCTCTCTGCCACACAGCACAGACCTTTCTAGCAGGGTAGGAGACCTGATGTTATCCTGCTGCAGTTCAGTTACACTTGCAGATCTTGTCCCTACTAGCCTATAGCCTAGCCTATAACTGGACAAATAAAGGAGAAGCAACAGACTGATGGGCTCATCTCTCTGTCACTATATGCTCTCCTCCCATAACCACATCTCTTTTAGCACATGAGCACTGTAACCCAACTGATTGGTTTCCTTGAAAGGGTCCTTTCACACGGGGCGGATCAGTTCTGATCCGCCACGTGTATATCCGTTTGCTCAGCGGGGATCACTCCGTCGATCCCCGCTGAGCAGGGAGATGACAGGTCCGTCTCTGCACACTGCGCAGGGACAGGCCTGTCACAGTGCCTCTCCTCCCTATGGGAGATCGGATGACGACGGACCGCAGTGCCCGTCGTCACCCGATCCGATCCGCAGGCGGATGGAAAAATAGCTTTTTCCTCTGTTACACTTTTTCGGATCGGAGCGGGTCGGATGTCAGCGGACATGTCACCGCTGACATTCGACGCTCCATAGAGCTCTATGGAGCATCCGTTCAGGTCCGCCTGAAAAACTGACAGGTGGGCCTGAACGGAACGTCAGTGTGAAAGGGGCCAAATGCTTCTCCCTCTTCCTCTCTTTAATAATGCATTCATGAAAACAAAGCTACATTAATTGGCTTCTTTTATATTTGCCTTGTGATGTGAAAATTGTGATAGCCTACAAGGGGTCAAGCCTAGTCATGCTTTCTTAGAAGGAAAAAAATTTAGACACCATTGTATGTGTGTTAATGTAACTTATTCCTAACAATTTACCAAGATTAGCAGTACACAATTGCAGTTTTAATTATTTTGATTCCTATGCCCTCTGATCTAAATTATCGGAGAAGTGGCATCCCAAACCTGGAAGTCCTGAGATGAACAACAAAAGTGTTCTGTATTCTATTATATCAATGTCAAATCGTGATAAGACAATTACTGTGGTGAGAAAAAAAGACAGGGGTTATAGAAGTGTTTAATTCTTACTGGCCGTCATAGTCTCCTGACTTGTCTCTCAGTGAACATCAATTGAAATTGATTGATCAAATGCTTTGCATCTGCCAAGCTGTCATTCAAGCCAAGGGGGATTTGGATGAAGATAATAATAAAACTGAAGAACAGCTTTGCCAAAATGACTTTGTGATTTAGTTTATTTGAGCTGCTGTAGCCTTAAGCATTATGGTTGGATGAAATCATATAGTGGAAACATTGGAAATTACTGAAAGGCTATAAAACAAATACAGCAATTTCAGATAATTTACTGTACTAATAAATGGAAGACCCACCCACAACACAACAAATGAGGAGTTAAATAAAATACCAAGATTCCTCTTGAAATATTTGAATGAATTGGTGAAAGGTTTATTCTTAGGAAAAAATAGCCACCATGTCAGCCAAAAAAATAACATCTTTACCCCAACATACACACTTTTACTATCTATCTATCTAAAATCCATTCCCCTTTCTTCACTAATAACCCTGATAGTCAGTGACAAAGGAGCAGTTTATCTAGTCCCCCTGGCATCTATCTAGGCATTGACTAGTTGTTACCTCTAATGAGGGAAATGTTATTGCGCTCCTGGGTGATGAATCTGCCAGTACAAGTTGTCAATGAGGAGCAGAGGATCCACTGAAGAAACTACTGAACACCTACAACTCACACTCCATGCTGTGAATGAGTAATTTTTCAAGCCAGAACATGCTGCCATGTTAGATTAACTCCCAAGCCAATTCTGACACTTCTCACATGTATGTGAAATTCTACATTTTTTTTACTAGAAAATTGTTTAGAAGCCCAAAACATTATACATATATATATATATATATATATATATATATATATATAATATATATATATATATATATATATTTAGTAAAGGTACCAGAGAATAAAATGGTGGGTGCTGCAATTTTGACAGCGGTTTTTCAAACACATTCTTTTTTTTGTTAAATACACTTTTTAGTGCACAAGAACTATATAATATTCATTGGAACAAGACCAAATGATGGTTACCAGTCTAGAGTTACACAGGAGGTTTGGGGCTAAAATTATTGCTCTCACTCTGATGTTCACGGCAATATCTCACATGTGTGGTGTGGTCACCGTTTACATATGCATGCGGGACTTTTGTATACATTCACATTTGCATCTGAACACAAGGGGACAATTAGTTTTTCTTTATCAATTATTTTACTTAAAACTTTTTTTTACACTGTCCTCCTTTTTTTATCAACTTTATTGCTATCACAAGGGATGAAGAGCAGGACAGGTTCTCTTAATGGAGAGATTTGGGATCTATTAGACCCCAGATGTTTCCTCTGGCCTCCCAAGCATCTGATCAAACCAAGATCAGTTTATCAGATGCTTGTACAAGCCTGTAATGGTTTGTAAACATTACACCAAAACAGGTGATGAAATACTCATTGCTTCCAGTTTATGATCCCACAGAGAAGGTGTAACAATGTCAGTTTCCCCTTCTCCCTGTGCAGGGACTAGGATGCCTTCAGTCGGTATGGTCCTAGGCTCTGACAGTAACTGACAGTGCTGAGCCGAGTCCTGTTAGCAGAATACATATCCCAGCGGTGGGCATTCCACCATCAACCTCTTTTGTGTGGATGTAGGAATCTGTTTTTTTTTTTTTTTTTCATTCAGCCTATGGCCAGCTTTAGGGTTTAAATAGAAATGTTATTTTAGGGGCTGGAAAAGGATCACACACAAAAGAACCAGCTAAAATATAATATCATCATACATGAGAGCCTACATTCAGAGAATCTTTGCAATCACTGAATGCTCTAAGTTTATGAGTGCTGCACCAAAAAGTTTAGGTTTAGGATTTTTACCTTTCGTGCTGTTATCCAAAGGGTTTAGGGTTAAAAGTGCACTTTCATTGTTTGCAGATGGCACAAAGTAGTGTAGCAGATAGTTCTCTTGCACACTAACCTGGATACATAGGCTGATTACTACATAAATGTATGAGAGCTTGGGGCTAGAAACATGCATGCATAATACAACCCTTTACCCCACTTTCAGGTGCCTACTGTGTACTCCTCCCTGATTCTGTGTACATCAAATTTCTAGATGAGGGGGTACAGTACTATACAGGTTTAAGGCTTGGGATTGGTAATAGGTCAGGGGCATTGCCCTACACTCCTCCCTTTTCACTTGTTTTAGCATTGAAAAATCCCTGAACTAACAGCACCGGGCTTCATGCACAAAAAATCTGCATACTTTTAAAGGTAATAAAGCCTGTGGAGCTATATCTAGGAAGAATTTGAAAGTTCAGAAGATTCCTGAAGCCATAGAGTAGGGGCCCAGATGAGGAGGTGAAAGAGGTGGAAAAAGGGTAGCATAGAGGGGGAAAGTTACTAGCAGTAACGAAGGGGTGACTAATCACAGGAGATATATTATAAAGGGTAATGCCTCCACCGAAATACTTTATGTAGAAAAGTAGGATTTGTGGAGGACAGCTCTCTGATCTGCATTTGACCATGGATATATATATATATATATATATATATATATATATATATATATATATATATATATATATATATATATATATACATACATATTACTCAAAATTGTTATCAGATACTTACCTTAATTTTCCTTTCCTGGCCTGTCCTCACATCAGCACACAATGGGTTAATGCCTCATCTGGCGCCCATGGGACCACCTCTTACTAGCTAAGTAAAAGACAGCCCCTCCCCCACTAAGGTGTTTGATAACCTAGCCTGCGTCTAGCCACTAGGTAGGGAGGCCTAGCTGACATGAGGACAGGCCAGGAAATTAAAATTATGGTAAGTAATTGATAACAATTTTCCATATTCCTGACCCTACCTCACGTCAGCACACAATGGAATATAACTAGCTGAATAAATGGGCGGATGAGAACACATGAAAAGAAACATTGACAATCAAAGAAAAGCTGCCAAAGACCAAAATGATTTATATGTCTCGTCCCAAACTTTGCAGAACTTGCTGACTGCATGTCTGTAAAGGCGAGTGAAAGTCTAGCTGTCTCACATATATCTCCTAAAGGCTGCCGCTCTTCATATCGAAGGATCTTGCACCTGTTCCTGAGCAGAAAGGCCTACTTCCTGCATGCCAACCCTGGTAAACCAATAGAACAGGGATATGCAATTAGTGGACCTCCAGCTGTTGCAAAACTACAAGTCCCACCATGCCTCTGCCTCTGGGTGTCATGCTTGTGGCTGTCAGTCTTGCTATGCCTCATTGAACCTGTAGTTCTGCAACATCTGCATATCCCTATTAAATGGAAGATGACTCAAGAACCTGATGGCGAAATTAAAAGATTTTCCACTTTCCCCACGAGTTTTGATGTTTGCATGTACACTTGTAGCAACTTGTGTAATGTTGCCTAGTTTATGTGATTATGTGCATACACCACAATCATTGTAGTAGTATGGACATATACACATATATGTACTCAGTGACTCCGTGTGAGTGCTTGGAGGGACTGCCCCCGGTTTTCCTGGAAACTGCATACCACTTTAGAATTGAGCTTTGTAGATGAACGTAGTATTACTATTTCTGGTAAAAAGACACAAAACGGGATCTCTGCAGGAAAGTGCTGAAATCTCCAACATCCTTCTGTCTGAAGCAACCACTGTCAGAGGAACTAGTTTTACCACTAGGAACTGCAATGGAAATTAAGCTATTGGAGCAAGGGATGCCTGTACTTGTGCTTTCAGAACCAAGCCTACATCCCAAGAATGGAACAAGGATTTCCTTGGTGGTCGTAAATGGATAACGACATGCATGAAGCATTTATTCAATGGCCCTTCCACCCATCTGCAGCCTGAAAAAGGATAAAAGGCAGAGACCTGTACTTTAATGGAGTTGTATGCCAGCCCAACCTCAAGTGGCAATTGTTAAAATATCCAGGATATTGGCTAGAGCTGGGGACATGGGAGAGAAAACTTTGCTGAGCAAACAGAACAAACTTCCTTCATATCCTCTTATATGTAGCGTTCATAGTTTTGTGGTCTTCACCAAGGTCTGAACCACCTTGGATGAGAATCCCTGCACCTCTATTCCAGTCAATTAAATAGCCAGGCTATTAAGAGTCTCACTCAATCGGGGTGCTGCCATTGACGTTGGTATAAAAGATCTTGTTTTACCAAAAATGTGATTGGTGGTGTTGAATGACATCTGTGGGAGCAATGAAATCCAAGGCCTCCTCGACAGGTGGAAAGCACCTGTATGTCATAAACATGTTCTGTCCAAGACATCAGAAGAATGTTCATAATTAAGGACAGGAGGAATACAAACACCAATGGAAACAACCCATGGCACTGTGAATACACCTTCTATTACTTCATCTATGTACCTTGTTACAAATACCGGTGTGTGTTCAGTGCACTCTCTATGAGAACTACCACTGGAATGCTACATAGAGCCAATACTAGATGAGGTAAATATTGTTGGAAAATAATTTGCCTAACTGATCCGTTAGTGGATCCTGCTTAATTGTCTGTAAGCGGCTATCCACCCAACAAAAAGTATATGTTATGAAAAGTAACTGGAAAAAGACAGACAGTTGATGCCCCCTTAGCTACTGCTGTCTTGTTGTTAATCATCAACTTCACTTGGGCCCCTTGGAGAAAGATCCTGAAAAGCTTGCAATGTCTTTCAGGATCTTTAAGGCAGTCAGAGCATCTGCATTTTACTAGGCTCCAATGGCCTTGAACTTGTCTTCTCAGACTGCAGGCAGACTGGCATCCGATGTCAGAAATATTCCATCTCCAGAGATGATAGGCATGCCACCAAAGAGGTACACTTGTGATCCATAGGCTGCCCATCCCATTGACGGAGGGAGGCAAATTAAAAAGCCCACATGTGAAACCTGGCCCAGGGCAGCACTGGAATGACCACTGTAAAATGTCCCAATGGGGACAATGCAATCCCTTGCTGACATAAGTGCTGTCTCCATAACTCTTCGTACACAGATTCTCATTTTGCTAATTTTGCAGTATTGGAAAACCACTTGACATATTCGGGCATGAAAAAACACTCCAAGATCTTTCACAGATTAAGGGGTTAACTGTTTTTCCTGTTTGTTTACTAGTTGACTGAACTTGGTTAAGGATTTCTAGGACAAGGTTGTGATGCTTTGCCAGCTCCTGGATTACACCTGTGACAATCAAAACGTCGCCCGTGTAGTGGTAGAGCATTATCCCCAAAGTTGAATTACTGCCACTACTGCCAGCAAAAAAAAATTTCAAAGTTTATTGGTGCTATTGCAATTCTAAAAATGGCAAACACCTGAACTGGAAGTGACAGCTGGTCACTGCAAATCTCAGATGTCTCTGGTGTTACGCACCGATTGGTATATGGAAGTATACGTCAGCCAGGTCGATTGACTAACTAGTTCTCATGCTGAACTATTGACATGACTGTTTGCACCGACTCCATCTTGAGCCCATAGTTGTGTATGAATATATCAAATGGGTACAAACTCAGACAGTAGGTAAAAGCTCCTGATGCCTTGAGTACTAGAAAGAATGGGGAGAAACCCCAGATTTGTTCTTTTAGTGGCAGCAGCAATGTGGACTTGTTGCAGTATAATTCTTATTGTTGTAGTCTTGCAGTAATTTTTTTTTTTTTTAGATCTGTTGGTCTTAAATGAAAGGATTTGGTGATTGCACTCCCAGCTAACTGTCTTTGATGTTTGTCGCCTGAACTCTCCAAAAAGGAGGCTTTCCTGGCTCCTATTGGAAGACACTGGTTGGGCCCACCTTCAAAGAGTTTCCACATGTCTAGCAACCTGCTCTGAGTTTGATTCCATGTAAACAGGATGTTTGAGCTCCCTTCATTGTAATCTGGTAAGTTTAGGCCTGGCCTGTAAGATTTTGCCTCCTGAACCCTTCTGAAGATCGATGATTTGAGCAAAAAAGACGGTTGCTTTCTCTTATTAGACTGTGGCCACACTCTGGATATTTCTTCTGTCACTCGCTTCGTCCAGTGTTGCCAAACAACAACCTCCCATTATGGAGAATGTTATAAAGGGCTTGTGTGGAGGCTTAATCCACCCTCCAGTGGCACAACCACAAAGCTCTTTTCGCTGTGACTTAATGTGCTAGCTCTAGCCTAGGTCTATTGAAGTCTCTGCCAAAAGTCAGCAAGCAGGATCAAGTCCTCCAGAACCATGCACACTGCAGGTTCCACTTGACTTAAAGGCCTTTTCTTAATGCTTTCAACATCACAGTATACACTGTTGCTAGTCAACAGAAAAAAAACTGCCACAGTATAGATTTTCTGCAAGTCCGCAGGCAAGTTCACCATGATTTCTGAGTTGAAGAGATCTTTCTGCATGCACATTTTTTAGGCGATTTTTCAATGTGTTTTGTCATGTTACAGATGCGTTCCATAGAGAAAAAAATGCAACATGTTCTCCTTTAGTTAACTGTACTGTAAAACACTGCACTGGTGTGGCGTAGGCCTAGGATTCCATGGTAAACACTGTTCCTGCATTTTTGACTCAAATGAAAATGCATTGAACTGTATCTGGTGTGAACCAACCTTAAATCCACTTTTTAATCTGTAGGATTCCTAAAGGTATTGAAAGGCAAAGACATCTGTGCACCAGACGCTGGCAGGCCCCATCCACTCCTGGAAGTGCATTGCTTAAACATATATCAGCCAGCTTCAATGGTTAAGCTTGGAGACTGTTACTGTAAATTGGTCTTCTCATCACATCTTTCCCATTCTTTGTCAATGAGCTTTTAACTCCATCATTATGGGAAAAGAAGTCCTTCTTTTTTCACATTTGGAAATATCTCTATGCGTTTGCAATAGTTAGGCCTGCGTCTTGCCTATGACATGGATATTTGCTGCATTAAGGCTTTGAAATTTGTGCGTTTGCTTCCTTAATCATTGTCATTTGAGGTAATCCATGGCAATTAATTTCTCGTCACTGCAGACTGCATGCAAGGCTGGGCGAGGCATTTTCTATTGCGATAATTTAAACACATGTGAGCCATTGTCACGTGAGGTTCTTGAGGAGTATGAAAGCTGCCCTGTGCGGGAATGTGTGAGGAATGCAGATTGTCCTGGTCAGGAAATGACCAGTGGCAGGTTTTATGTTTTCTGGAGTGTTTGCTTTTAGGGTTCCTGCTCCTAAAATAATGCAAAACACCATACTTTGCATTCTTTGAGCACTCTTTTTAAAATATATCCCACACTGACCCCTTGCACCTTTGCTAGTCTTCTGTGCCACTGACAGGTGTGGTGAGCTCATATCTGCACAAAATATGGAAAAAAAAACATAATTCTGTCACCATGAAAAAACAAGTACCTTGTCCCATTAAGACTCATCTGCTTTCATCATTTACTTCAGAAGCAGCAGTAGGTGAGGTCAGGCAGCCTTCCAGAATCAGAGAGGAGACACAGACACTGAGACAAAAAATAGCCGGACTGTCTAACCCCCGGGAACACAACACAGCAGGGGAGCAAACAGCAACAAGTC
This sequence comes from Lithobates pipiens, assembly GCF_037356315.1. Lineage (NCBI taxonomy): Eukaryota > Metazoa > Chordata > Amphibia > Anura > Ranidae > Lithobates > Lithobates pipiens. The sequence goes on from NW_027507764.1 coordinate 384,044,759, forward strand.
TTTACCTCACAAGAGAAAACTGTTCTAAGACTGTTTCAGCTTCTGCCTATAGAAGACAGGAAAAACGCAAGGGAGAGGCCAATGGTGACATTTCAGGGCTTACTAACACCACACCTGTAGAACATTTGTGCTAATTAAGCAAAATTGCCCACAGTCCGGCACAAGGGATACCCAGTTTCAGGAGGGTTTACGTCTAACATTCTGGATCTTCCAACTCCATGAGAGTTTGAACATGGAGAGGCAGTGCTGTAAGGATACCCCCCTTACAGCAACCAAAGTACTTACCAACTGCAATTCACAAAGAACACCTTAGTGGGGGGAGGGGCTGTCTTTTATTTAGCTAGTAAGAGGTGGTCCTGTGGGCACATGAGGTGTTAACTCATTGTGTGCTGACATGGTAGAGACAAAAAAAAATATATATATATATATATACAGTGCCTTGCGAAAGTATTCGGCCCCCTTGAACTTTTCAACCTTTTGCCACATTTCAGGCTTCAAACATAAAGATATAAAATTTAAATTTTTTGTGAAGAATCACCAACAAGTAGGACACAATTGTGAAGTGGAACGAAATCTATTGGATAATTTAAACTTTTTTAGCAAATAAAAAACTGAAAAGTGGTGCGTGCAAAATTATTCGGCCCCTTCACTTTCAGTGCAGCAAACTCACTCCAGAAGTTCAGCGAGGATCTCTGAATGATCCAATGTTGTCCTAAATGACTGATGGTGATAAATAGAATCCACCTGTGTGTAATCAAGTCTCTGTATAAATGCACCTGCTCTGTGATAGTCTCAGGGTTCTGTTGAAAGCACAGAGAGCATCATGAAGACCAAGGAACACACCAGGCAGGTCCGTAATACTGTTGTGGAGAAGTTTAAAGCCGGATTTGGATACAAAAAGATTTCCCAAGCTTTAAACATCCCAAGGAGCACTGTGCAAGTGATCATTTTGAAATGGAAGGAGTATCAGACCACTGCAAATCTACCAAGACCTGGCCATCCCTCTAAACTTTCAGCTCAGACAAGGAGAAGACTGATCAGAGATGCAGCCAAGAGGCCCATGATCACTCTGGATGAACTGCAGAGAACTACAGCTGAGGTGGGAGAGTCTGTCCATAGGACAACAATCAGTCGTACACTGCACAAATCTGGCCTTTATGGAAGAGAGGCAAGAAGAAAGCCATTTCTCAAAGATATCCATAAAAAGTCTCGTCTAAAGTTTGCCACACGCCACCTGGGAGACACACCAAACATGTGGAAGAAGGTGCTCTGGTCAGATGAAACCAAAATCGAACTTTTTGCCCACAATGCAAAAGGATATGTTTGGCGTAAAAGCAACACAGCTCATCACCCTCAACACACCATCCCCACTGTCAAACATGGTGGTGGTAGCATCATGGTTTGGGCCTGCTTTTCTTCAGCAGGGACAGGGAAGATGGTTAAAATTGAGGGGAAGATGGATGCAGCCAAACACAGGACCATTCTGGATGAAAACCTGTTGGAGTCTGCAAAAGACCTGAAACTGGGAAAGAGATTTATCTTCCAACAAGACAATGATCCCAAACATACAGCAAAATCTACAAAGGAATGGTTTACAAATAAACGTATCCAGGTGTTAGAATGGCCAAGTCAAAGTCCAGACCTGAATCCAATCGAGAATCTGTGGAAAGAGCTGAAAACTGCTGTTCACAAACGCTCTCCATCCAACCTCACTGAGCTCGAGCTGTTTTGCAAGGAAGAATGGGCAAGAATTTCAGTCTCTCGAAATTCTGTGCAAAACTGATAGAGACATACCCCAAGCGAATTGCAGCTGTAATCGCAGCAAAAGGTGGCTCTACAAAGTATTAACGCAAGGGGGCCGAATAATTTTGCACGCCCCACTTTTCATTTTTTTATTAGTTAAAAAAGTTTCAAAAATCCAATATATTTCGTTCCACTTCACAATTGTTTGCCACTTGTTGGTGATTCTTCACAAAAAATAAAAATTTTATATCTTTATGTTTGAAGCCTGAAATGTGGCAAAAGGTTGAAAAGTTCAAGGGGGCCGAATACTTTCGCAAGGCACTACATGTTTCAAAGATAAAGTTCTATTTTGTTTTCTTTTTATTTTAACATATATGAAGTAAATCAAAAAAATTGAGTTTTTTTTTTTATAGAAGAGAACAGCTATTTTTGCATTAATTAGACTATTTTAAATAATCATACAGTAATTACAATTACCTAGAAATAGAATCAATCTGTTGTAAACAAAGCAAAAATAAGACTAATTCAGGCACTGCAAAGGAGTTCTAGGTTAACTATTTGTAAAGGAGAAAGTATTGATTTTCTTTTTGATACATAGTGCACATTATCTCTCATGAAAAGCAGTAATGCATCTGTAAACAGATTTATTGGTGCTGGAAGTAAAAAAAAAGTGTTATTTTACTTCAACAGCATTGAATTTTTCTTTTCGTTTAGTATGAAGATAGAACAGACAGACAGATAGACCTTCCAGACAGAGTTTGATTAAGTTGCAACCCTGGCTATTATTGAAGAATAGAATGCAAATGAGAAAAATGTTTCACTTTTGGCTGAGGTCAGGGAAAAAGAAGTTGAAAGACATTATGTGAAAGCTTCAGAACCTGACAGGTCTTGATAGAAAGAGAACAATCAGTAAAGAATGACAAATTATTGAAATTAAAAAAAAATCCTACTATTCGTCATATAGCAAGGCATTCTATCAGTTGCAAGTAGCAGTTTTAACAATTCTAATGCATCACATATTATGATTCTTAGATTTATGGAATAGCTACAAAACCTGCAATGCTGTAGGGATATAAAATTCTCTATGTTAAAAAGTCAGGGATGGAAAGTATTTTTTAAGTTCTTTTGGAAATTAGGCCTTGGCATTTGAGAGGACCATATAGGAGCAGGCCTAGGATAGCAGGATGGTTTAGGTCACTAGCATTTTGCAATCAGCAATCAGGGCACTACCAAGTCTGATCAAGGAGGCCAAGCCATAGCCTACCAAAATATCAGAACTGCAGAAAAAAAATGCTTAAGCGACAACTGGCAATTACTGTATATAGGAAGCTATGTAATTCTCACTTGTGTAAAGAAAGAATGTATTAATACCTGTACATCACTATATTGTCATATATACTATAACTAAGATTGCAAGGACTAGGGATGAGCACATCGACTTGGGTTCTGCACATGGGCTATTTATCAACCCCATCATTATTTAAAAAAAGTTTACATTTTAATCCAAACCTTGATCCATTCTGGCCATTTTCAAAAGAAGTAGGCAAGAGATTGTCAAAAATGGCATACATAGCTGGACATTGCCATAGGGGACACATAGAAATGCAAAAGGAGAACAAAATACACATTAGTGGGGAGATGGTCCTCCTTTGACTTCAAGGACAACATTGGGAAAACACCATTCCTTTCTATTACATACAAGGAGGCGCATTTAACGTGTTTGTAAACCTCCAAAAAAGTATATAGAACCTGGTTCCTTAAAGCAGATTACACAGCACAGTGCTGCACTGTGTAATCTGCCCCCCTCTAAACTGTAAAAAAAAAACTGAATCTGCAACTTCCTGTATGCCTTCTCTAAACAGACCATGATAACCAGGGCTGCTCTGTCCTGATCACTGTAGTCAAAGTGTGTCGCTCCATCATGCGCTACTCTGCTTTGCTCACCTCTCCTCTCTTCCCTCTTATGCCGTCCTTCCTGCCTGTCAACTCCCCCTCTGTCTGTCTCTGGCCCCGCCCACCACTATTATTGTAAAAATAAAAACTTTAATTTGTCACTGTCAGCCTCTCTATTAGAGACTGGCATAGCACAGTGGGCAAGTTGTTTAAACAAGTGTTCTAAATACCTAATTTCAGCTGTCTTCTGGCCGGTCATGTGACTCTCGGATGCTTTACAGCTCCTATGGATGGCTTCAGTAGAGGAGACGAGTGGCCATGTGATCTCCCCAGCTGACGTCAGAGGGAGATCATGGCCCCTCCTCAGAAGGCATTCATCGGAGCTGTAAAGTGGCCACAAGTCATGTGTCCGGCCTGAAGACAGCTGAAATTTGGTATTTAGAGCACTTGTTTTTAAAAACAACTTACACAGTGTGCTATGCCAGCCTCTAATAGAGGGGCTGACATATTCTTATATAAGTGCTATAACAAACACTTTAAGCTGTAGATGGTGTTATGGAACAGTATCATTTTAACATAGAGCATTAGCAACATAATTCTGACATCACATATTTTGCATGTGTAATAGATTTAGAATTTTTTTCTGTTAGCTTGGCTAAACAGCAGTATCCCAATCAGATTCAAACTCAACTTTAAAATAAAATGGCTAAAGCTCTCAACTTCCTACCAATGATCTAGTGGTAAAACAGTTTCATAGTAAGGCTTGTGATCTTTTTTGCAGTACCACACTGTATTGTATTAAAAGTTTTAAAAAATGTCAAAATGGCATCCACAAAAAAACTTCAGAAGCACAACGCCATATTCCAGAAATGAGACATAATAATAATCCTTAAATATTAACTTAAATAATAATTAGAGTTACATATTTCAGAAACAATAGCCACACATATAGTGCAGTGACCGAATGTAAATATGTAAGTATATGTAAATATTTGTAAGCAGCTTGTTTGAGCTGCAATGTAAAAGAGAGAGATGGCCTCACTATAGGAACGAGACAGGACTGCCTGCTGTCCTCAATGTTATACACCCTAGCAGCAGAGCTCCTCGCTATCTCTATACAAGAAAATCCAGAGATTCATGGATTAAGCCTTGGAAACTTAACAGAGAAAATCAGCATGTACACAGATGACCCACTACTATTCTTGGCTGACCTGGGTCCCTCCCTACAAACAGCACTACAGACGATAGAGTGGTTTAATAAGATTAATTGGGAAAAATCCCAAATCCTCCCCATTGATAGTTTCCCACCATCTAGGATACAAGCCCAACTCCCTCTACAGCAAGCAAGCCACTCCACATGCGTACGGGAGTTTTCTTCCCGGCAGGGTCTGGCGTCTGCTGGACTTTCAGCTGAGAATCCCCAGTTCATTGCAAGGGGAATATCTCCTAAACCATACAGGTTTAAGAGATATTCTTTTTACCTACAGGTAAGCCTTATTATACGCTTACCTGTAGGTCAAGGCTAAAAATTTAACTGTACAACCACTTTAAGAATCCCAGTGACCAAGGGGGCACTGCCATTCCAGACTTTAATCTTTATTACATAGCCTCCCAGCTAGCTCAACTGTATCACAATGACAAAACAGATAGGGATAGGTTCAATATTCTTTTATGCCCACAATGGGCGCAACAGACTTCAAACCCTCTCTGTGCTGTGGCAGTGGGCTCAGGGGGAGCTGGCTCTGAGGGAGATAGCAACACTTATTCTACTACTATAGGCACATCTGGGACCTAGCTATGGTTAATGAATGAATGAATGAAATACTTGTATAGTGCACAATGCTAACTGAATCGCTTCTAGGCGCTGTGGCGAGCTTTGATCATCTGCTAAAAGAGGAAGGTCTTGAGTTTTTTCCTAAAAGCCAGGTGATTTTCTTCCAGGCGGATGTTGATTGGTACAGCATTCCATAGCCGAGGCCCTTGGACAGCGAATCTCCGATCACCCTTGGATTTATACCGGGCTTTGGGCACGAGGAGGAGGTTTTTGTTGGCTGATCGAAGACTGCGGTTTGGTGTGTAATGATTTATTTTCTCCATTAGGTATTGCGGAACTTCTCTATGCACGCATTTGTGGGTGAGGCACAGGGTCTTGAACGTGATCCGATTTTTTACGGTTAGCCAATGTAAGCTCCTCAGTGAAGGAGAGATGGATTCCCAGGGTTTTTTTCCTGTTATCAGCCTTGCCGCCGTGTTTTGGATCAGTTGTAATTGCGCAAGTTGATATTGTGGTAATCCTATGTAAAGCGAGTTTGCGTAGTCCAGTCGTGAATTAATGATTGTTCCAACTACTACTGCTTTGTCATTCTTTGGGATAAAAGGGATGAGTCTGCGAAGCATGCGCAGCAAATGGTGAGATCGACTGACTACAGATGGTTAAACTTGGGATACCTCAACTTAACGAGTTCACTTCCATATGGCACAACACAACTTTGTCAGAATTCCTACAGATTCCCAACAGTAAGATCTGGGGCATGAGAGAGATCTACTATTTACATCACCTACTCACTTATGAAGGACTGAAGACCTTTGATGCCCTCCGCAGCAAATTCATGCTCCCCAATAGTATGTTCTTGGGATTCTTGCAGATCTGCCATGCCGTGCACTCCCAGTTCCCCCATTACCCTCCACAACTCAGTTCCAATGCAGCCATGGCTATAGTTAAAAGCACAGACCCTCAAGAACTGATAACCACCTTTTATAACATGCTTATAACTCCTACATCCACCAAAATATCTCAAGACCTTAAACCCTGGTGGGAGAGAGAGGTAGGGGCATTGGCAGATGAGGAATGGAGTGAAGCTTTAAATGCCATCAAAATTGTCTCCCCCAAACTATCAGACAGACTATCTCAGCTCTATATCCTCCAATGGGCATACCTCACCCCACTGAGGGTAGCTAGATATCGGAGGGGGAAGCCTATCAACTGTCTATTATGTCAGCAGGAAACAGGTAAATTTTTTCACTTGATTTGGGCATGCCCAATATTACAGGCATTTTGAAAACAAATTGTAGATTTCCTACATGACAAGATGGGATTCCCACTTACCATGGACCCTAAACAGTGTCTGTTCAGAATATTCCCTGACCCCGAAAATGATACGTTTGCGAAAATATTCTTACATGAAACTTTATTCTCAGCCAGGAAATAGCAAGAACCTAAGTTTTCTGAATGGAAAGTTGTTGTAAACAACTCCCTCCCCTACAAAAAATACTTGTATATAAACCAGGGAGGCCCAACCAAGTAGAATAAAATTTGGGATTGTTGGATACAAGATTCCGAAACATGTACATAAACGAGTCCCTCACTGTTTGTAGTAACCACATGTCTTTATTACTATACAAGTCTCACCACTTGAACCCTGATAGATATGGTCCTATGTATATTATTGCTTAAACTGGACCTCACCAAGTATCTGAGATAGAACTCAATGTTTTTTTTTCTTACATGTAACAGTTATATTAACCTGGGAATGCTCTTGCACCTATTATATATGTCAATTGTTCAATAAAAAACTTTTGTTAATAAAAAAAAAAGAGAGAGAGAGATGGACCAGTTTGAAATGAAACAATTGTGTATTATCTCAGAGACAATATTGTACAGGCTCACTGCACAATATGGAAATGGCTATCCTCAATCAATTGTTTAATGTAATGACGTAGTCCCAAATGTGAACTCTACCAGCCCTCATCCAACATTTCTCCCTAACTGGACATTTCAACACAGGATGAATCAGGTTACAGTAGGGTATTTTGCACTTTTGACTTTAAGATAACCTTTGTAGGGGGTGGATGTTTTAGTGGCATGTTAAAAGTGCCATAAGATCTATTTAAAATGGTTAGTTGAACCTCTCTCCAGGATTAATTAATAACTGTGTTCTGGTGTTCTGTGTTCTGGCGCCCTTTAAATAGTTTATTGGTCTAGGTATAGTTTATTGGTCTGACAAAAAAAAAAAACTTCTTTGGGGAGGATTAACAATCAGTCTAAAACCACTGGGTTTCCCAAGACAGGGTAAAAAGTATTTCACATGTTCATAAATCAAGAAACGTGGGAGGCCCATACGTGGCTTGTAAAGATGAGCACATGTAATCCACAGGCTCCAGTCCCTGTCTCCTCTTCCACGGCTCCCGCTCTGCTCCGACTTCACCAACCACAACGGAAGCTACACCACCCACCTCCGGAAGATCCTGGGAACCCCATAGGTAAGATCAGTTTTCAAAAACATATATACCAATCCTTCACCAAGAAGCGGCCTTCTCAACACATAGAGCGGTATTTACTTAGGCCACAATCCCCAGCCTCAGGTACTCCAGATGTCCCTCTGGAATCCACTGACCCCCTAGCGTTCCTGGAAGGGGCTGCCTATGGAGAGATCATCCACATCACTGACAGGGATGCTGAAGTAGTCACTGTAGAATTCCTTGATGCTAAGCTGTAAAATCTGCTTCAAGACTTAACCCATAATATTACCAGTGAAGTGGGGAAGATAGCACACAAACTTAGAGGGTAAATCACCCACTTAGGGGAACGTACAGACACCCTTGAAAACAAATTTGATGAACTGGTGCAATATGTGCATGTCTTAGAAGAAGATAATGCTGCCCTCAAACACACAGTCTCTCAGATCCAGATACAGCAGGAAGATCTAGAAAACAAGGAACACCGTCAGAACCTACGGATCCATGGAGTCCCTGAGACCATATCTGACAAGGAAATCTGACCCTACCTTCTGGGTCTCCTTGTTACTCTGCCCCCCCCCCCCCCACATTCCAGATATCTACTGGTGCCTTGATCAGGCGCATAGATCTCTGGCTTCTAAACCTCCACCGGGGACCAATCCCATGGACATTATATTCGGATTCCATTATTATGAGAGCAAAGAAATCCTCACCATAGCTACCCATAATAGAAGTCGTTTGGACTACAAGGGCACCAACATCCAAATATTCTGTGACTTGTCTCCCATTACTTTGGCTAAACGTTGAAGTCTGTGACCCATTACCACTCATCTTCAAAACCACCAGATCAACTATCGCTGGGGTTTCCCCTTCCAGCTGTTCGCTTCCAAAGATGTGGTCCAACACATGATGCTGGATCTTTATGAAGGTTACGCCTTCCAACATAACCTCAGCCTTCCACTGCTACCTGAAGATAAGCTTCGTCTACCCATTCCTGCTTCTCAGACGTTCTCTACCCCTGGGAAGATCTGGATCCCAGCACAACAGAGATCACAGAAAGCTGCTTCTACCCCACAACGGGCTGCAACATCTTGAAACCCCACCTGATGAGCTTCATTAACTTTACAGGTTAAGATGTTCTCTCCTTACACAGATGGCTGATGTTTTGACGGTGGGCTGCGGTTCTCGGTGCAGCGATCTGGTCCCTCTACCCATGGGACTAACACTGTTCCTATTGTTACATGTTTGGTTCTTCATTTAGTTTTGCTTGCAAGTTTCTTGGAAGATGACAGGACCCACATGTCTGGTCTTGTGGGGCTGCCGTGCTCCTCTTCATCAACCTTGGCACAAGCCTTGCATTCCTGAGGGAGGGATCCCCCTCAGGCCACTCACCATTGTTGTTGTTTTTTTTTTACTTTTACCCGGTTATTTTTTTACCCATACCCAGCACTATTTTCTACTTTGATCACCTATTTTTCCTTGCTTGTTTTATGTTTTTTTGTTCCACATCAGAACAATCATCAATTCCCGACTTGACTACACAAACTCCCTCTACATAGGACTACCCAAATACCAGATCACACGCCTTCAAGTCGTCCAAAACACGGCAACAAGACTAGTCACAGGAAAAAAAAACCCTTGGAATCCATCTCCCCACCCTTTAGGACCCTACACTGGCTAACCGTAAAGGATCGGATCACATTCAAGACCCTCTGCCTCACCCACAAATGCACACAAGAAAACACCCCTCAATACCTATGTGACAAAATAAAACATTACACACTTAATCGCAACCTCCAATCAACTAACCAAAATCTCCTCCTCATCTCAAAATCCCGCTACAAAGCAAAGGGAGAACGAAGATGTGCAGTCCAAGGACCACGGCTATGGAACACTCTACCCACTAACATCTGCATGGTAGAAAACCATCGGGCCTTCAGAAAAAAACTCAAGACCCACCTCTTCTAAAGAACATGAAGCACAGGATGGATCAAGCGCCTTGAGGCGATTCAGTTCACCTTTGTAGCGCTATACAAATCATTCATTCATTCATTCCACATGGAATATTATCTCTCATACACCATGGACTGTACTCTCCTTTTCATATAAACAGCTAACAACGGCTTTGCTTATGTATTACCTTTTATGGCTTTACATGTTTTTTCATGCAACGTTAAGGGCTTGAATTCTATTCATATGAGATGGCTAGCTCTTAAGGAATTCAAGGCTTCTAATGCTGATGTAATCATGGTTCAGGTGACCCACTTTCGTGCAGAGGGTTCTTTTAAGTTTGCTTCAAAGATGTCCCCCACCTCCTTTGTAGCTTCGGGACCATCTAGGAAAGCTGGGGTTGCTATTTCAATCAAACGCGTCTGTCCACTGCAGGTTAAATCACCTGTATTAGACCCTCATGGCCAATTTATTCTCAATAACTGTGCTTACATGAATACATCTCTTACTTTGGTTAACATCTATGTGCCTAACTCAGGGCAGATCGGGTTTTTGACAGAGTTGTTTGAGAAAATACATCCTTTCTCCCAACCCTTCATGATTATAAGTGGTGACTTCAACATGTACATGTCTCCAACTAAAGATAGATGCACTCCTTTTCAATCCACCCCATTGGCCCAAACCCATAAATTGTCCGCATCTTTTTGTAAAATTATTATGTCCCAATACCTCTATGACTCTTGGTGGGGCAAGCATAAGCAGTATACATTTTACTCCCCCCCACATCCGCACCATTATTAAAACAGAATTTTTCCAACTTAATGATGGTATGGAATCTGAGGCCTCCACCCTATGGGAGGCTCATTAAGCCTTTTTTAGGGGTGAATGCATCTCTGCAGGATGTCATCTGAAGTGGGCGTCTGCACTCCAGAAAACGCAGCTGCTTGAACAGATGCAAACTGCAGAGACCAGTTTACTCCTTTCCCCTACAGTGGATCGCTTACGGTCTGTAGTTTCCTTGTGTAATCGCATTCAATCTTTAAATTTGGGTAAGATCTCAAAATCAATACTGTGGACAGATATTTTACGAATTTGCCAACATCCCCATAGAATGCCCGTACAAAGACTTAAACATAAATCTTCACTTTCTGTGCCTGATTTTCTCCTCCAACCAGATGGTACCCCTACTTATTGTCCTCACACTATGTCCAGGGTTTTTGGGGACTTTTATCATAAGCTATACAATAGTGTGGGCACTGACTCTTGCTTCCGGTTTACACAGGGGAAATTCAATGCTTTCTTTGAATCCTTACAGCTCCCTAAACTGTCCCCAGCAAATAGGTCAGCGCTAAATGCCCCTATTACAGCTGTGGAGCTAGGTGAGGTCATCCAACATCTTCTATCACATAAATCCCCAGGCCCGGATGGTTTACCTTCTCTCAACCCTCGCTCCCCACCTGTTAAACCTCTTTAGACTCCTGATGAAGGATACTATTCCCCCACCCTCAATTTCTACATGCCCATATTACTGTCATCCCAAAACCAGGCAAAGACTTATCCCTTACTAACAACTACCGTCTCATTGCATTATTAAATTCAAATTATAAAAAATTTTCACTAGAATTTTAGCAAACAGACTTTTGCTAACTACTGTTACTATCCTTAATTCATGGAGACCAGGTGGGATTTGTCCCTACTAGACATGCAGGTAACACCAGAAAAACTATTGATCTCATAGGTCTTCTCACTAAAACTAAACACCCTGCCATGGTTTTAAGCCTAGATGCCTAAAAATTTTTGGTCGTCTGGATTGGTCTTTCATGTTTACCACACTATCCCAATATGGTTTCTATGCCACCCTTATCCATGCCTTGCGGGCATTATATTCTATACCCACCTCCCAGGTACAATTTGCCTTCCACCTTTCGCAGGCGTTCCACTTACAAAATGGAAACCAGGCAGGTCTGCCCACTCTCACCCTTGCTTTTTATCCTAAGCTCGGAACCTTTGGCTGCTGCTATTCATTCTCAACCTGATATTCGAGGAGTGCGGCTAAGACAGGAGGAATATAAGCTCTCTCTTTTTGCCGATCACATATTATTAACGTTAACTCACCCACTTACTTCCCTTCCCTCAATACATAAGAACCTGAACTCCTTTGGTACTTTAAGATTTTAAGGCTTTAAGATAAACCCTACCAAAACTGAAGCCCTTCCCATAAACATTTCCCAGCCTCTGCAAGACACCCTCCAGCAGAATTTCAAGTATCACTGGTGCTCCCATATGCTCAAATATTTGGGAATTTCCATAACCCCTTCTTATTCCACTCTTTACCAGGCTAATTTCCCTCCCCCATTTATTTAAATTAATCCTCTACTGAAACACTGGGCCACCCTTCCTCTTTCCCTCTTTGGAAGAATTAATGTGCTAAAGATGTCCATACTTCCTAAATTGCTGTATATGTTTGACACTTCCAGTACTGCTCCAGCTACCTCAATTGAAATTGCTTCAAAGATCTTTTCTCAACTTTATATGGAACAATACTACCCACATGATAGCAGGTTCGGTGGTCCACTCTTTGAGATCTAGAGGAGGGTTGAGTGCTCCAGACTTATTGAAATATTATTACACCACTCACTTACAGGCTGTCATTTCTTGGACATCTCTCTATGCCCCTAATAGATGGACCGAGATTGAAATGGGAATTACGTCCCCTGTACACCCATGTTTTATGTTATGGCTCCCTTGGACAGATATATGCCTCACCTGAGAAGTCTCTGTCTGGCCCCTATGCTCCTAACCATGTTCATTTGGAAAAGATGTTCTGGGAACTATTCCCTTTCCTCTCCATGCCCTCTGCTCTTGAATGTGCTGTTTAACCCGGATATCCCAGACAGCCTATCCTACACCGGCATGCTACCTTGGACGCAGACTGGAATTTTTCAATTACACCACTTGGTGCATCCCGTTACTTATGTGCTTTTATCTTTTACAGATTTACAGTCTAAATTCCAGGTTCCGAAATTCCTTTTTTACTCCTATTTGCAAATTAAACATTTCTTATCTGTTAAATCCCCTGGCCTCTCATTAGACAAACACACTAGCTTTGAACTCCTATGCACTCAAGGCTCTTATAAACCCCACTTAATATCAGCTATATCCACAATTCTTCAGGAGGTTGCCACTTTGACTGAATCCAGTCATTCTTATATGAGTAAACGGCCTCATATTCTCCAACAAAAAATGTCCCTGTCAGACTGGGATGAAATTTGTGAATCTTCCTCTAAGGTATCTCTCTGAGCAGTGCAGAAGGAGACTGCCTACAAAATCAAAATGTTCTGGTACTGGACTCCTGACATTTTGCACGCTCATAATCCAGAGATCTCCTGAATGTACTGAAGATGTGTTGAGGAGATAGGCTCCCATTATAATATTTTTTGGGAATGTCCCCTCAATAAAACCCTTCTGGGCTTAAGTCAAGACCCTTTTACAAGACCTTTTGCATGTGACTATATCCTTAAACCCTTTACACTACCTGTTGGGGCTTCCTCTCCCGGGTATTCCTAAATCAGCATGGAAACTGATGGCCTTTATACTTTTAGCAGCTAAAAGAGCAATACCATGTTGTTGGCTGTCCCCCTCTCCCCCTACTAGCTTTCAGCTTCTATCCAATATAGCTGATATTCATAGGATAGAAAATTTAATTGCATCTATTGAAGACTCCTTGCTACGGTTAAGCAAAATTTGGTGGGTCTGGGATGACTCTGACTACTGTCCAGAAAGGTCCCTTCCAGAATGATAGATAGTTATCTCTTATGATCAACTATTCCTATAATGCTTTGCTGATTAATTCCCTAGTCTACTGATCCATGGTGTTCCTTCCCCTTTGCTTGCAGTCCTTGTTTCTCTTTGATTTATTTATTGACTAACTTAGGTTTGTTAAGCTAGAGGTTATCCTTATATTAATCTGATCTCTGGTACTGTACCTTACTCTAATATGATCAGAATTTTGGTTGGAAAAAGCTCTGATGGTTTTCCAGACGGAATTCCAATGGGATTTCGCTCAAGCTGTCTTGCATACACACGGTCACACCAAATTCCGACAGACGTACAACACGGTACGACGGGACTAGAAAAAGGAAGTTCAATAGCCAGTAGCCAATAGCTTCAATCTTGTAGTTGAATCTGAGCATGCGTGAGTTTTTGCATGTCAGAATTGCATACACATGATCGGAATTTCCCATAGAAACTTTTTCCGTCTGAAAAATTGAGAACCTGCTCTCAATCATTTGCTGTCAGAAAATTCGGCCAACAAAATTCCGATGGAGCATACACACGGTCACATTTTCTGACAAAAAGCTCTCATCAGTCTTTTGCTGACCGAATTTCCGATCATGTGTATGCGGCAATATCCTCCAGACTTGTCAGACGGCTACCTTTCTGTGATTTAATTGGATGATTTATTGTAATCCTTCTACCTTTGTTCTTCTTATTGTATTTGTCATTGATACCTTTTTAATTTCCTTGTATAACTGAAAATCATTAATAAATATACAATAAAAAAAAAAAAAAAACAAGAAATGTGATAGTGGGACCCTGAAGCATTGGCGTAGTATGGGGATGGCCAAAAGATTGATATGCTGATTGAAAATATGTCCCAGGGAAAGAAGACCCCTCCCTCTCTGCCCACTCCTTATAGGCACTATGCTATTTTCAGTTTGGAAAGATTGGGGATGATGTAAAGGGCATTGATGCTGACAGAGAACCTGCAAAGCTGAATAACTTCCTTAGTACTTACAAAGATATTATCATATCTATATTGGATATTTTTCTTTATGCAATCTGGAAGCATGGGAAGGGAGTATGGACAACTTTTAACAATGACCAAGTCAATATCAGCTTGGGCTCTAATTTGGTGTTTGCATAAAAGGACATGTCATTGATCTAGTCCCTCACATGGTGACCCAGACTTGCCAGACTGTCCAGCCTAAAATCAGCTAAGTTTACTCCAGTTTCTCCTACTGAAAGTTATCTTTCAAGCACTGCAAGACTGCAAAAACATATCTCCCTTATCACAAATTCAGTGTTTACAGATAGGTGTGGTCTACTCCTGATAACATTGTGTGATGAAATGTGTTGGGGAGAGCTAGGCATTGTAACACTGATACACATGTGAAAGGGATCTAAATACACTGGATTTCTGATATGGGAGTTTTTTTAGTCACTATACCCTTGAGACATCTAACACAGTTTTTTGCTGTGCTTTACTTGTGGCAAGATGGTGCTGTAACATGGGCTCCACAGTGGTGCACATGTGGGGTTCAGGGCAGCATCTTCAGAATGTTGAGAATGGTGGGGAGGCTTGCTGTGCCCCAGTTTGAGGACAGCATTGGATGACTGGGTCTGTTTTCTATCTATGTTTCAAAACGCATGTCACCTCTGATGCAGGAGGGAATAGGGAGCTGGCTATATAAGCCCTGGAGTTGAGGGAGTTAATGTACTTTCTATCAGGCTGAGTGAGGGTTGAAACTAGCTTTGGGTCCAGATTTTGGAGATCCTTTCCCTCAGAGAGTCAGGTATTTCTATTTCTATTTTAAGCTTATTTATTTATTTATTTATTTTGTACCTGTGCTTGGCTTATGATTATTTATTCTGCTTATATGTATTCCTTTTTCGATTTTTTTGTAATGTATCTATCCCTTTCAACAACAACTATATGGTGATTTATAGAAAACAACAACTTGGGTTCCCTTGTCCTGAAGAAGTGGGGTTCACCTGAGAAACACATTGATGGGTAAAGCATTGGTTTGTGATTTTGTTTGTTTACATGTTAAACATTTTTTTTCACTACTTACTATATGTCAGGCATAGGTGTTATCTAGTTGGTGTATACACTGTCAGACCCTGAGTTATATTGTATATGTGCAATGTTTTAGCTACTAGGATGTAATTTGATTCCTAGTTTTTGCGTAAATAAACAGTGATATATTTTTAGCCTTTTTTGCCTTGTTGATAATCTTGGCTACCTAATTATCTAGGAACAATAGCCGCATGCACTTTATATCACTAAGAAAAGTTATACACATATGATTTTACACTGTTTGCTTTAGGGCTCATTCAGATGGCAGATTAATGCTGCCCCCCAAGCAGAGTCGCTTGCGTGTAGGCAGCCCATAGAAGTTGATGCACATGAAACTCTGGCATGGACACAATCAAATGTCAAAGTTTGTCATTCAGCTAGGAGAGGGTGCAAGGATCCAAATGCAGAGGCTCTGAACTCAGAAGTGTGCACCCGCTCCTGCCTTTATGTCAAACTTTGACATGTAATTGAGTTGGAACAGACATTTTTATGGGCTACATGAATGCAACTCCAAAGTCTGAATGACCCCTTAATGGTCAGTGCATCAACTTGTGTTTTTATCACTGTGCTTTATGTATTGTTTTATTGTATTGTTTTATTGATTTGATATATATTTTATTTATTTATTTACATTTAGTGAGGGGGTTAGGCATTTGATTGAACCCTGCTGTGTATTTTTATATGTTTTAGTCCAAATAGGGTATTTATACAGTTTCTTGTTTGGGGGAGGGTATTGTACATTAGGAAGCACATAAATTTGAAGTGTGTTTGTTGATTAAAGTAAAGTACTTGACATTTATCGTCAGTTTGAGAGCAGAGCATCTGCCTTTCTAAGTGTCGCATACATAGCTAATAACTAAACATGACAGCAGTTTGTTTATCAAGGTGTCTATTCCAGTTTTAAGGCCCATTTCTAGTGCTCCAACCACTTCCCCCAATTATGACTTATGTGGAAATAAGACATTTTGTCCTGAAAGAGGTGCTTCCTGTAGAAGTGCTGTATGAGTTCAAAGTTTTTTTAAGATGATGGCGGATTTGTGTTCATTTTTTAGGTGTCTGCAAGCTAATTTTGAGGTGGCAGCCAAATATTGTCCAACAATAAACAAACAATAAGTGTCCAGCACTAGGTATGATGACAATGGGGGAAAAAAAACTTTCTGTGTGCTAGTATATAAGGTATAGGTCCCAATTCTGACTTCTATGGGTGAAGACTGCCTGGAGAGGTGGAAACAGTAAAAAAATATAGTCATAAAAACCACTAGCACTGGGAGATGCACCTTATTCTACAATTGCGGCCTTGAAAGTTTGTGGTGCAGGATATATACAGCCAGTCCAGACATAAGTTCTAATAACCGAATATTGTTTATTATAAAAAGATAATATGTCCATAAAATGTCCAATAATAAAACAATGACCAGGAGCAGTGGCTGAAGCACACAGGCAATACATCCTTAAATACTAGCATGGACAAGGAAAGTATTAATAACTGCTAAAACTAACCTCCAGGATCCAAGAAATGCTGAATGTAGTTGGCAATATGCAGCAGACCGTGGCAGACATACAGAAAAACAGCCATGTAAAGTTACATAGTTACATAATTAGTCAGGGTGAAAAAAGACACCAGTTCATCTAGTCCAACCAATAAAAGGGGGAAAAAAATCATAGAATCCCATGTACACAATCCTTTACCCACAGTTGATCTAAGGAAAGCAAAAACCCTCAGCAAATCATGATCCAATTTGTTCCAGCAGGGGAAAGAAATGCCTTCCTGATCCCCCGAGAAGCAATATTCCCTGGATCAACTTTACTTATAAACGTTACTACCGAGTTATATTATGTACATTTAGGAAATAATCAAGGCCTTTTTTAAAGCAAGCTACTGAGCTAGCCAGAATCAACTCTTGAGGGAGTCTATTCCACATTTTCATAGCTCTTACTGTGAAGAAACCTTTACATATTTGGAGATTCAATCTCTTTTCCTCTAGAAATAAAGAGTCCCCCCTTGTCCTCTGTGATGACCTTGGAATTGCGCCTTTGAGAATATTATAGGGCTCATCATTAAAATATGAAACAGCAAGGCCTAATATAAACAAAGTCATATTTTATCTTCTAAATAAGCGTTTTTTCTTTTGTTTATCATGTTTATATCCTAAAGCCCAA
The DNA here is from genome assembly GCF_037356315.1 of Lithobates pipiens. NCBI lineage: Eukaryota > Metazoa > Chordata > Amphibia > Anura > Ranidae > Lithobates > Lithobates pipiens. Next base: position 384,062,601 of record NW_027507764.1, read on the forward strand.
TTAAGCCTTCCCCCATGTAGGGCCTACCTACTGTGTATTTAACTTTTGCTTTATACCATTATTTTACAGATGTCTTTATGTCAGTTTTCCTCTTTGCCCATTTTATAGCACCAGGCAGCCCTCAAAGATGTAGAGAATTAGATTGTTGTAATTTTTTGTGGCATTTTACTATAAGTTCAGGACACTGTAGTAATGCCTCCTAGAGGCAGAATGGAATTACTACTGGGGACAACACTGGAGAGAATATGAGTATTGTAGCCACAGCTGTTTTTTTTAATAGTATGCCCTTTAGGGAGCACAATTTAAAACATTGGTTAAAGTTAGGCTCTAACAGCCAGATACCAGTCTATGACTATTAAGTTATCCTAGTGTGATGATGAAAGATGTTAACAATTTAAATGACTATTTTTATTTCTAAACGGCTGTTTACTTGTAAACTGTGGAATTTTAGGATAAGCAAATATTGTCTGAATAAAAGAGGAGTATAATTGATTCCTTTTTGTATTTCTTCTAGATCTGTGCTGTAATCCAATATGAAACTTTGCCTCTGTGTCTCTGCACAGAAGTGTCCTGTAATAAAATAACAGTAAGCTCTGCTCTCTTTCATTGTGGAGGATGTCTGGTCTTGTATCTTCCCCCTGTGACCCAGAGTATTTATTTGTGTGTCACTCAGGTTCATCTGACATGGGGTATGTCTGGATTCTTCAGCATCCGCTGCTGGGAGTGCTGCGAGGGATGGAGCATGTCCCGGCTCCTGCTGTAGCACAAGGAAGAGGAAGGATGTGATCCCTAGTGACACACATCCTTATGATTCTATAGTGGGGATAAGAGTGACAACCTCAGCTTAGACTCCAACCAGGTCATGCCTCCAATGCATTTCGCTCCACTAAGCTCCAAAGCTTAGTTGTGGCCTGGACGGAGTCCAGGCTGTGGTTGCCACTCCTATTAACGCTATAGGATCATGCAGATGTGAGGCACCAGGGATCACTTCCTTCCTTGTATCTGCCCCCCCTAGTTTAATGGCAGTAATGGAAGGAGATTTTCAGTCCATCTCACAGATTTGCTTCCTACAAAGGCTATCTGGAGCACAGTGATGATGTCACTTCTACATTTATAAGATAGTATTTAAGTTTGTAATGGCATTTAGTGCATACAAACTCGGTTTATATCACTTGTGACTATTCAGAAATAATTTTAAATGACAGTTTTTAAATGACAGTTTTTGTTCAGCTTTAATGCCACTTTATCATGTTTACCTATCTAGTACCAGAGAAAGACTCCACTTTGCCTTCACAAGAGCTCAAATTCTTTACAGCATAAACTTAACAATGTTTATTTGGTAGTAAGATGCACAAAGTACTCCACAAAAGCATTTACTAATCGACTAAATCAACATCAGTTGAATGTTGTTGGTTTTAAACACAATTCTCTTAAAACTTTTGAGATTACAGTATGTAAAAATCCCAGCAGGTAAGCAGTTTCTGAGATGCTACAACCATGTCTGGCATTAATAACCATTCCCTGGTAAAAGTTACTTCCAACACACATCTTCATAATTTCACTAATTGGTCAAACTAGTGAACCTTTTTTACAATGCCCGTATGTGTTGCAGATGAACAGAGTAACGTTATAATGTGCATGTCAATTTACATATCAATATGATGTTTATCATTTAGAAATATTTTGCAAAGAAGTTCATATTTTTATTTTTGCCAGTGGGGCATAAAATCTGGAGGAACTGAAGGAAATCTTTTATGTGAGTTATGGTCCATTGCTGCTAATTAGGAGTAATTGATATAAATAGCAAAGCCAGTTTATTTTTCACTTGTTTTATACACTAGGCTCATTGAAAGTTACCTGAAATGGCATATTTAAAGTGCACTGAGCAAAGGCAAAGATTAATGTAGAATCGAGATTTTTTTAGCAGAGGGGCATGGTCTGCCAGCAATCGTGATGGCCGCTTAGACACACACTGGGGAGAGCTCCTGAGTGACAGTGGCCCGTATCCACAGAAAATCTGCAGCCATCCAGCTTCCTCACACACAGGACACCCTCCTGTAGCATGTGTCAAAAGAGTAAAGAAGACAACCGGCCGAAAAAGCTGACGGCCTTCTTCCACATGGCATCGCCTAAGGTCAGTGCTGCCTAAAATGGTTCCGGCGTGGCCTAGGCTGTAGCGCGATCCTCATACACAGATCTCCCTGATGAATTACAGGGAGATCAAGAGCCACAACTGCTGCCCCTATCTGCCGGCCACTCAGCTAGAGGAAGCCCACATTTAGGGTGCCTTGCAAAGGCCTGTATGAGGCTTGATGAACCCTCATCCCTAGAGCACATTGCAGCCTACTCATTTAACCCTCTCCAGTCACACCAGACCCTTCAATCCTCTATGTCTGTCTTTCCTACCACAGGATAACCTGTACTAGACAAGACTTTAAAGGACATGCTCCTCTCACTGCAGACATCACTGATGTCAGATCTGTGCTCCTTTATAACCAAATTCTTCTCTGATATTAACAGTTTGGTGAGCAAGGTCTCTTATATAGAAGACAAAATCGCAGAATGCACCACACTGTGAATGATCTTGTGGATGCATACAATAAAGTGAAAGATGAGCAGTCCTGGATTAAGGCTAAACTGGCAGATTTGGAAGATCATTCTCGCCGCAATAACATGAAAATACATGATATACCTGAATCAGTACTGCCTGCTGAGCCTCAAAAATATGCAAATGACCTCATACATGCTATCCTTCTCAAAAACCACTTCTCTTGTAATCTCCATAGACCGTATACACAGAATTTCCAAAGCGCCTCACCTAGCTGCCTCGGTACACAGAGATGTGCTTATGAGAGTAAAGAAATGCTCCTGGTGGCTGCCAGGTCACCTGGAACCCTTCCTGAACCATTCACCAAAATACAGCTCTTTTCAGATTTCTCTAAATTCACCTTACAACAATGCAGACAATTAAGTCCTGTCACCAAGGCCCTACACAATTATAAAATCCAATTCAAATGGTGATACCCAGCAATCCTGCTAATCACAAAAAATCTAACTATAACCACCCTTACAGGAGGAATGAAACTCTTATAGACCTGGGGTATGATTCTACCAACCGCAGGAAAACGGCCTTCCTTTGCCACAACACACATCTCACAGAAACATGAATGACACCTGAAACCCTTAACTCATGGATGGGTCTTCCACATGTACGCCTTTCTCTCCCAGGTTCATAACATATAGCTCTCTTATAGATTTGTTAAACAACTGTTGAAACTGACTGTTCTCCCTACATTACGGATGCGCTAACCTCAGTTTATTTGATCCACCATAGGTTATACCATAATAGCCCACCTTCGATTAATATCCTGTTCTTTTACGCTGACTTTTCTTTTTTTTTTCTTTTTTCTTTCTTTCTATTTTGTTGTACTTATATACAGTTTAGCTTTCCAGCAACAATGTGAAGCTCAACAGATATCTCATATCCTGACCCACTTCACCAAAGCGGATAACCAGGAGCATCAACCAGAACACCTCTATCAGATCCAAGTGCCTGCATACCTAACACTGATCTCCACAAATTATGCCACTCAACATTCTATCTGTAAATGCAAATGTGCTCAATCATCCTGCCAAGCGACACTCCCTATGGAAAACTGCCCAAGACACCAACTGCGAAATTCTATGCGTCCAAAAGACTCTCATCACTTCTCATCACCCGCAACACCTAAATGCTCCAACAATCACTTCCCACACATCTTCCAGCCTTCCTTTTCTTCCAAAAAAGAGGAGCCCTAATTGCTGTCAAAGACACAGTAACCTTCCAGTCCCATCAGGTGACTCTAGACCTGAATGGTCGATACATTATACTACAATGCACTATTAACAAGGTCACCTATACCTTGATAAACGTATCCGTACCCAATGTCCATGTCATGTACCTGGTAGGTGAGCCTGACGCGTAGAGGAAGGCCTCTCATACAGCTCCAGCTAGTGAGCCACTGATAGTGAGACAGTGAGCCCAGGAGCATGGTGGGGTATCAGTGCCTATAATCAGTCCAGAAGTCTTGTATTAATGGAAGCCGAAACTCACAACAGGAAGCCGTTTCACAGCAGATAGCAGGCAGGTGAGAAGGCAGATGGCTGGCAGACTTGGCAGCAGATAGGCAGGGGGGCACCTCCGGAAGCAGGAAATTCTAGCAGACTGGATGGCCAGGAGCAGGGTCAGATGAGCCGGGTAGACGGCAGACAGGCGGATCAGGCAAGGAGGCAGGCAAGGCGTAGTCAGGTCACAAGCCGGTATTAGCAACAGACGGGCAAATCAGGCAGAACAGCAGGCAGGAGCATAGTCGGGTCACTGGCAGGTTTGGCAACAAGAGCAAGATAACAGGAATTGAGGGCAGAGGTCAGATCGTGGAAATCTGCGGTCAGGGCAGGAGGCAGGCAGGAGTAGTCAGGAGCAAGCCGGTAACAGAAGTCAAACACATGAGAAGCAGGATTCCGGTAAACGCTGTAGACCAAGCAGCAACCAGTACAGCGTTGAAGCTCCGTTTAAATAGGATGACTGGCACCCGTTCTGACAACAGGTGTGCGCACGCACAAACGCGCGGTAATGCATATGCGCGTGCATGCGTTCGCACATGAACGCGTGTCTGCAGAGACATTTGTGCTTGTTCTGGTTGTTCTGGATTGGTGCATGCCACAGATGTGCGCACAGGTATCTGCACAGGTATGCTCCTAGAGACAGCAGCTGCGTTTCGCAGATGTCTTTCCTGACAGTCCACCAAATGCCCTTCAAATGCCCTTCTTGCATTTGACGCATGGGATCGCACTAAAACTACGTATTTTGGTTGCGTATAATACAATTCATCATAGGTGCACTGTATATATGAAAACAAGCAAAGATAATCACCCTCCCAAAGCTAGGAAAAGAACCGACTACTCCCCAAAATTTTAGACCAATCTCTTTACTAAATCTTGACTTAAAAATATACGGAAAAGCTATTGCCACCTGACTAAATAAGATATTGCCCACCCTAATTCACCGTGATCAATCAGGCTTCACCATGGGTCACCAAGCGCCCAACTCTAACAAAAACGTATATAGATATTATCCACTATGCTAAGTCCAGTGGAATGCCTTCTCTGCTTCTGTCTCTAGATGCAGAGACGGCATTCAACAGGATACACTGGACTTATCTCAAATCTTGTCTTATCTCATCCTTCTCAAATTTGGCTTTAAGGGAAACATTCTACAAGCTATTCTAGCCCTATACACAACACCCTCTGCAAAAGTATACTCCTCTGAAATGCTATCCCAATTATTCCAAATAACCAACGGCACGCGGCAAGGATGTCCATTAAATCCCCTGATCTTTAATCTACGTATGGAACCTCTAACATAACACATCAGAACCAACCCCCTCATCTCTGGCTTCACAATCAACAGGTCCCCGCAGAAAATTAGTCTATTTGCTGATGTCATCCTAATGGTCACCAACCCGACCTCTACCCTAGCAGCAATTCAAAACACTCTCATAGGGTTTACCGACGGCCGCACTGCCCCAGTGTGAAAGGGGCCTTATTGATGATAAATAACACTCACTGATTCTAATTCCATCTACAATAAGAGCTTATGATTTGCAAAGTTAACAACATTAGCAAAATAAAAGTAAAATCAACAAGTTAGTGTATATTCAGGCTTTTCACAACCCTCCTCCAATAAGTGGTGGATCCACAGACCACTGCTTTGTAGAGTGATATCGTGGAGTCTATGGAACATGTGTTTTAATTTGAAGTCTCATGAAAGGGAAAAACCTACTTCTTTCTCTATTGTTTCTTCAAATCTTGGGTATTCCACTGCCGGACAGGTTCCAAAGAATTTATTGCATAGATCCTGCTGCTAGTAAATCTGGTATGTGATTGGTCCAGACAGCCTCCCAACATTTATAGATTCGCCATTTGGATATTAAGGCAGGGTGCCTGCAGATGTCCCATGGATCAATAGCAAAACCAGATCCTCCTTGTAAAAACACGTTAGTGTAGCATAGAAGCTGTAGACTGTTGTTGTCAACTATTATATCTGCCTCTTTGAGCACAGTAATCTAAATTCTCTTTAACGTAAACTCAAACACTAACCTCTCTAACTGTAATCTACAGTTTTCATTACAAAAAAAGTGTGATACTGCCATGCAAGTCTTTGTTTGGATGCATCTTTTTATAGTTTGACAATGCTTTGCCCTTCTCATTTAATTCTGCTCCTGCACCATGTCCATATAGACCTTCAATGGTTACATAGTTACATAGCTGCTAAGGTTGAATAAAGACACCAGTCCATCCAGTTCAACCTATGGTGCATGTGTGTGTGATTTTATGCCACTAGTAATTCCCATATCCCCATATGTTGCATATTTTATCCTGTAATGGATTCTACATTAGAAATGCCATTGAGATATTGCTGGAGTGCATGTATATAGAGAGAAAGTGGCTGAAGGAAATCAATAGCACTGGAATACAAAGAATAAAAAAATGAAAACGTTATCTTATTTCTACTCAGTGCTTTTTCAAACCAAGCCAAAAAAGCTGCTGACTAGGCCTGTGCTTCAAGTTCACTTTTTAACTTTGTTACCAGTCAAGCCATGATGAAGGGGGGACTTAGATATCTGAAAGGCATTGGTTACTTTTTAAATTTTCCCCTTGACCTTTAATGGAATAAAGTTGTATCTAGACTTCTTAGTGGTATGGCACTTAAATTTCAACTCTTTTTACATCACACTACAGGCCAAGTAGACTGTGGGGATACTCTGGGGTGTAGAAGCCTCCTGCCCAGGAACCAGATCATTTACACCAACAGTAATACCTTAAGACAACAATACCAGGAAATAGGCCTACAGGTCCAGCACCATCTTTCCACTTTTCTCAACTTTTCAAACCCAATGTCTCTCAGTTAGGCTTTACAGTAACTTAACTTCTTGCCAACTGCCCCACGTACATTTAATGTGGGGTGGCAGCTCCTCTGCGCAAAATCATGTACAGTCTACAATCACAATGGACACAGCGGGAACCAATCAGTGGGTTTGCAGACCCATTGTCCACCAGGACCCGCTGATCATTCCTGACAGGGGTAGAACGGTGGTCTGCCAATGTAAACAAGTCAGATTGCCATTCTTTTAGTTGGGAAGACAGAGATCCTGTGTTTCTGCTAAGCTTAGTACAGTGACAGTGCTTCATTTTTAGCACTGATCATTGTATTGGTGTCACTAGTCCCCGACTGGTCCCCCAAGTGTCCAATTTGTCCACCGCAAAGTCGCAATCCCACTGTAAAGACGCTGATCGCCACCTTCACTAGTAAAATAATAAATAAATAAAAATTCCATAGAAATATCCCATAGTTTGTAGACACAATAACTTTTGTGCAAACCAATCAATATATGCTTAATGTGATTTTTTTTTACCAAAAATATTCAGCAGAATACATATTGGCCTAAATTGATGAAGAAATTAGATGTTTTACATTTTTTATTGCATATGTTTTATAGCAGATAGTAAAAAAAATATATATATATTTTTTAATGCATTCAAATTTAAAAAAAAGAAAGCTCTATTTGTGGGAAAAAAGGACATCAATTGTATTTGGGTACAGCGTTGAATGACCGCACAATTACCAGTTTGTTACGCAGTGCAGTATTGCAAAAAATGGCTTCCTCATGAAGGGGGTAAACCTTGCAGAGAGCAGGTAGTTAATCAGTTCCTGACCAGCCGCTTCAGACATACTGCAGCAATTGGATTTGCATCAGAACCAATCAGTCTACAGGCCCAGGCCAATAATTTCTGGCCTGGACCTGCTGATCGGTTCTGGTAAATGACAGACTGTCCTCTGCTCATGTAATGTAAACACAGCAGAGGAAGTGATGTCATCTCCCCTCGTGGAGCCCTTTTAGGTTCCAATGAGAGAGGAGAAGACATCTACTGTGAATACACTGAGCACTACACTAACACTAGTACACATAGGCACACTTTTCACCCCCTGATCACCCTCAGTCAACACTTTGACTCCTGCCACAGTGTCAGCAAGTGCAGTTTTCAGTTTTTCACTGATCACTGTATTGGTGTCACTTGTGACACTAAACAGTGTTAGGGCAGCTGGTAAAAATGAATGGTAGGCCCAGGTAGGTTGAAGGTACCCCCCATATATTTCCCAATAAAGGTTTAACCCCTTGATCACCCCCCCCCCAGTTAACCCTTTCAGTCCCTGTCATAGTGTCACTAGTATAATGTTCAGATATATTTTCTGATCACTGTATTTAGAGTCACGTGTGACACTAGTTAGAGTCAGCAACAGCCTTGTATGGTTTCAGGGTACCCGCCGCCTATTCCCTAATAAAGGTTTAGCCTCCTAATCGGCCCCCGATTTAACACTTTCACTCCCTGTCACTGTGTCATTAGTATAGAGCACAGATCTATTTTCTGATCGCCGTATTAGTGTCACAGGTGATATCAGTTAGATGTTAGGGTGAGTTAGTGTCAGTATCAATCCCAGACAGTCTCAGATTTTAACCCTTTGATTGCCAGTAGTGTTAACACACACACACCATACCCCGCCCTTAATAGTATAGTGTTTGAACAGATCAATATCTTTGATCTGATCAGAACTATATTAGCTCCCCCAGTATTATAGTGTTCCCAAAAATGCACCGTTAGCAGGATCAGCCCAGACACGCGTCAGCACTTGCATTTAGCACCTCTGTCCAGCCCAGCCCACCCAAAGTGCAGTATCAATAGATTACTGTCATGTTACAAAACACAGCACACAAAGCTGCAGCATTAGCAGAGTCAGGCCTGATTCCTGCTAACGCTAACAGATCTTTTTTTTTGTGAATCAGGCAGTCTCTGACAACCAGGTGCTTTTTTACCTGTGAGTCTGTCAGAAACCATGAACCAGAATGAGACAGAAGTACAGTAAAATCACACTTGTTTATTAATAAAAATAAAAAGGTAAATAGAGTAAGCGTAGTCAAAGCATAGCCAGAGTCCAGTAACTGGATCAGGTAGTCAGCCAAGCCAGAGTCCAGTAACCAGATTGGGTAATCAGCCAAGCCAGAGTTCAGTAACCAGATTGGATAATCAGCCAGGCCATAAGTCAGGGATCCAAGTAGAGGAACAGCAAGCAAGATAAGGAGCCAGGAGGGATGTCAGCAAAGCCAGTCTTTAAACAGGAATGCAGGAGATGGTTTCTAGTGATGTCAGCGAAGGCAGAGATCAAGTGAGCTGGACAGCTTTAAGTAGGCAGGACTGACGAGTAGAATCAACAACAGCTGGGTAACTGTGGAGAGAGGTGGGAGTTGGCAATTAGCAGACAGCTGAGTGGCCAGCTCAGAGAAGGAAGGGCTGAGTCCAGCCCTGACAGAGTCACTCTAGCAGTAGACAAACCAGCACTGCAGTAATACTTGGTGATGTAGCGAGTCCCATAAGTGCAGTTCAAGCTGGTGTGGTGACGAGCACAAGTAGTGCCCCGCAGCCACCAAGAATTCAAAGAGAGGCCCGTAGAGCCCATAGTGCCCTTCCTGATATGTTTGCAGATCCTGGTTGGCAGCCCACCACTTCTGCAGTGCCTGTACTTCCCCCATTCACTGGCCAACATGAAATTCAGGTGGAAACAGGGGATTTTACTTCCCTTAACGTTTACCGTTTTTCACGGAAGAGCTGTACAGATCTATTGTGAACCAAAGCAATTTATATGCTGGCCAATTTATCAATGAAAATCAAAATTTGACCCTTGCCAGAGAATTTGGCTGGAAATATATAACGGTTTCCAAATTTGAAACCTTTCTGGGCCTATCCCTCCTCATGGGCATTACTAAAAAGAGTGCATTGCGGTCATATTGGTCCACTGAACCAATTCACCAAATAAATACCCGTGTTCTCTGCTTCCATGACCAGGACTCGATACAATCAAATCTTGCAGTTAATGCATTTCAATGACCATGAACTCTGTCGTTCTTGGAGTGACCCTGAATATGATTGGTTCCATTAAATGCCAGCCCTTGTAAACCACTTTAACCAACAATTTGCAGCCTTGTTTATTACCAATCAAGATGGCTGCATTGATGAGTCCCTGATTAAATATTCTGGCCAACTTGTGTTCAGAAAGTTTCTCCCCAACAAGTGTGCCAGATATGGGGTCAAGATGTATAAGCTCTGTGACAGGGCCATCGGCTTTACATATAGATTCCTGGTTTATGAGGGAAAAGATAGGAGTGTAGAGCCCCCCAACTGCCCAGACTACAGAGAGAGCAGCGGCAAGATTGTTTGGGACTTGGTGTCACCCTTATTCTGAAAGGAGTACCATTTATATGTGGATAATTTTTAAACAAGTGTGCCACTTGTTTCACCTCTTTCAATTAGGAATTGGCACATGTGGCACCATGCAATCTAATCGTCGGGGCTTCCCCCAACAGCTTATAGATACCCAATTTATACAGGGGGAGAGAGCCTGCTTGAGGTCCAACTAATTTCTTGTCATGAGATGGAAGGACAAACGGAATGTTTTTGTTCTGTCTTCCATGCACACAGACATGGCAGTCCAAATTACTACAGTGACTGGTGTTGTTGAGAAGCCCCTGTGTCCACGAGTATAACCTTAAAAAGGAGGGGTGGACTTCAATGACCAGATGATGGGGCCATACTTAATTGCCCATAAGGTCAGACGCCGGTACAAAAAAGTGTCTGTATACCTATTCCAATTGGCTCTGTACAATGCTTTTATGCTATAGAAAGCATCTGGATGAACTGGATTCTTCCTAAAATTCCAGGAAGAGATGATCACAGTCTTTCTGTTTCCAGAAGCTGCGTGAGAGGCATTTCCGGATGTCCTCCCTGGTACCCTTGCCAAAAGATCACCCCAAAGAAGAGATTGTGTCTGTAGAAAACACGGATATAGGCTTGACACTGATTATTATTGTCCTTGCAGTCATGACCAATCTGGTCTCTGCTTCAAGGACTGTTTCCGTCGCACACTAGTGGAGTATTGGCATAGGGTACAGCATGGCACAGTCCTAGGGCACACTATCACACAGGATCTCAAAAGATGAGATGGCCATTGCATTTTGAGAGATCCAAACCTTTACAGTTACAAATAAAAGTATAAAAAAAAAATTTAAAATAAAAAAATAAAAAAAGGTAAACTAAAAAAGCCAAAAATAGTTGTCATTGTATTGTTCTTCTCTCTCTATTGTTCTATCTCTATTGTTGCACTCTGTTTTACTGTATTGTATGCTTAATTGTAATGTTTTTTTGTTACTGTGTTTTATTGTGTTTGCTTTGCAGATGTCATACTACTGTTATACTGTACTGTTACTGTGTTTTATTGTTAACCATAGTTTGCTTTGTAGACATGTGCACTGACAAAAAAATTTTTTTCATTTCATTCTTTTTTTTCCTTTTTTTGGAAATGTGAAAATTCTAAAATCTGGAAATTCAGAAATTTGGAAATTTGGAAAATTAAGAATTCAGAAATTCGGAAATCCGAAAAAAAATTGCATTTTCAAATTTCTGAATTTCCGAATTCAGAATTTTCAAATTTTCAAATTTAGAATTTTTGAAATTCAAAAATTTGGAAATTCTAAAATTTGGAAATTCATAAATGTGAAAATTCTAAAATCTGAAAAAAGAAAGAAAATCAGTAAAAGTCAAAATAACTAGCTAATAATAACTAATATATTATAGATATTGGAATTTCCTTTCAGATTTGGCTGTTTGTGAACGTAATGAATACAAATTTATCTGAAGTTACGAATTATCCAAAATAATGAATGCTGCATCTAAACAAATGGAATGGAGCAAATTAATAATAAATAATAATAATAAAAATGTTTTATTATTATTATTATTGTTATTTATTATTATTAGATTATTACATTCCATTCATTTAGATACGGAATTCGTTATTTCAGATAATTCATAATTTCGGATAAATTCATACTTGCTATGTTCACTAGCAGCCAAATTTGAAAGGCAATTCCAATACCTGTAATTTAATAGTTATTATTAGTTAGTTATTATTTCAGATTTTCATTCTTTTGAATTTTCAGATTTTCATTCTTTTGAATTTTTAGATTTTCATTCTTATTTTCGGATTTCCAAATTTCCAAATTTTTGAATTTCCGAATTTCTGAACTTCTGAAATTCGGAACTTTTGAATTTCTGAAATTTGCGAATTTTAGAATTTTCCAATTTCTTAAAATTTCCAATTTCTGAAATTTCCAAATTTCAAATGCCTGAAATTTCCAATTTCCAAATTTTCAATTCCCGAAATTTCCAATTTCTGAAATTTCCAATTTCTGAAATTTACAATTCCTGAAATTTCAAATTTTCGAATTTTCCAAATTTGCAAAAAATCTGAATTTCCAAAATGTAGAATTTTTCAGAAATTCAAAAATCCGCAAATTTGGAAATTGAAAAATTTGGAAATTTGGAAATTTCAGAATGAATGAATTTGTCAAAATTCATTAAAAACAAATTCGGAACTAAACTAATTGCACATGTCTATTGCAGGTACCATTCAGTTGCAGCACTGATTTATTTATTTTGCTCTCGTGATACATAAATCTGTGACTCCAGTGCTGTAGGAGGTGATTTCATCACCACAGTTAAAAAAAGAGCATATATGCCGAAGCAGAAGGGCAGGGGTGGACATTAGGGGCGGATTGCCCCTATGCTTCGCATATATGTTTTACTCTTTTTTTGGCACAGATTGCAATAAAAAAAAGTTGTTTTATTAAATTAATGTTTTATTGATACTGTGATTTATTGAATACCATTGTTTGCTTTGGAGGTTCGCCATTCAACTGCAGCTCGGTGTAGCATAGGGACAGGGGTGGATATAGGGGCGAATCGCGGCTATGCTTTAGCATATACTTTTATATTTATTGTATGCCCATCATTGGAAATGGGTGGATGCGGAGTGGTATTCAATGGTGGGCATACCACCAATCAATCGATTTGAATGGAGAAATCGGTTAGGTTCTCTTTTTTCATTTAGCCCACAGGCTGCATGAAAAGAAAGAACATTACAATATATGCCCAACAAGGACCAGCGATGTACTGGTATGTTGCTGGAATTGGAGTGGTTATAACGGAACGATGCCTGCAGGTATAGGTATCATCTTGGTATAGTTTTTTCAGCCAGCGGTCGGCTTTCATGTAAAAGCAATCCTAGCAGGTAATTAGCTACTAGACTTCTTTTACAGTGGGAGGAAACGTCCCTCCCTCTCGCCCTCTTTCATGGTCTTCTCTGGCTCTCATGTCCCACCGGGGACCCGAGAATGCAGCCACTGGTTCTGCCAGCTGACAATAGAGCTGATTGGAGACCAGAACAGCTCCAATCATCTCTATGGCCTAAGAAACCAAAAGCTACGAGCATTTTATGATTTTGGTTTTGGATATAAACAGCGCCATTGGGAAATTGGGAAAGCATCTTATCACACCGATCTTGTTGTGGCCAGATGCTTTAAGAGGCAAGATTTAGAGGCAAGATTTAGAGTCTAATAGACCCCAAAATAAAAAAAAAAAAAAAAGTACCTGCTACTACATTGCTATCATATGGAATATTTACATTCCCTGTGATAACAAAAAAAAAGCTAGAAAAAAAATGAAAGAGACAGTGTAAAAATAAAATAAAAAAGCAAAATGAATAGTAAAAGAAAAAAAAATGAACGCACCCCTGTCCCCCGTGCACAAAGGAGAATGCAAGCACTGGCCATATGTCATAGGTAAACAGTAATTTTGCCATGCATGTGAGGTATCACCGTGAACATCGAGGGCAGTAATTCCAGCAGTAGACCTCCTCTGTAAATCTAAAGTGGTAACCTGTAAAGGCTTTTAAAAATATATTCCGGTTCCGGCGCCACATGAGGAGGAGGTAAGCGGACTAAGCTCCCGCCGCATACCCCCTATTAACCGGCTAGAAAGCAGCCATTCGCCTCGGGGATCCCTCCTGCTGTCTGGGGAAGATCTCGAGCCCTTGATGGACCGTTTTGTGGAGCGGTCCGGGAACCGATCACTAACCACCGCGATGTCCGCGACGACGGACGCGGCCGAATCCTCGGCCAATATGGCGCCGGTGCACAGCCTCGCTGAGCCATCGCAAGCATCTCCTCTGCTCCCAGGCATGGAAGCGCTTCCTTCGGCAGACATAGCCCAGGCTGTGGTAGTCTTACTGACGCCCACGCTGACATCCTCTATAGACTCAGCAATACAGAAGGCTATGGAACAGTACCGCAACGAGCTACAGGCCCAGGCACAGCGCCTTACACAGGCTGAAGAGCGGATCTCCCTCATGGAGGATGACACCACTGCTCAGGCTGCTGCTCTTGCTCGCCTCACACGTACTACCAGGGACTTATGGATCAAATTGGACGATTTTGAGAATAGGGTGAGAAGGAACAACTTGAGAATAGTAGGATTGCCTGAATCAGTCTCCACAGGACAGCTTATGGACTTATGTATGGTTACTATTCCTGCTCAACTGGGCCTTTCTACCCCATGCGTTGTGGAACGTGCACACCGCCTAGGCCAGCTCTCGGAACAGCGCAACAAACCCAGAGCGGTCATAGCTAGATACTTGAACTATGCGGATAAGCATGCTATCCTGCAGAAGTTCCGCTCCCAACGCACCCTCACTGTTGATGGCGTTAATTTGCTTCTGTTTGCTGATTACTCTGCTGAAGTCATGAGACTGAGAAAAGATTTTTCACCGATCTGTGCCTCCCTCTTTAAGAACCATGTCAAGTTCACTTTGGCCTATCCGGCGATTTTGCACGTTACTCTTCCCAATGGCACTCGCCGCACTTTCAACTCACCCTCTGAAGCGGAACGATTCATCAACTACCCCGCAGACATGGATACCACGCATGACCCCTTGATGAAAAGTCCCTCTGCTGGTCTGACTACCGGTCCCCAGGCCCCCACTGATACACAGCTGAGCCCCTCCAAACCACCATATAAGCGGAGTCGCTCCACCACCCAGCGCCCGCGGTCTGAGCTCCGCTGATCTTATCCTTTTCTCCCTCCGGGCTCCCCGCCTGGATACTGGTAACGTTAGAAAGTGTTTCCACTTATTGGTACTTTCGGCCACTGCTCTTGTTGTGCGGTCCTCAGTGGGATGCTTGCCAATGAGACTGTGCCTGCACACTGTTGTGTTGTTTTATACTTAACGTTCATCTTTTATTTGTTCAATGTCGGGGCTATTATCCCTATTCTTGAACCTGTTCATGTTATGTTGTTTTAGTTTTGGGTATTAGCCCGCCTATTTCACCTGCACGATTGGTTCTCCCATTTTTGTCCTGCAGCTATCATGCTGCCCCTCTAAAACTTTGGGGTCTTCCCCCCTTCTCCTACCCCCCCAGTCCTCCCCCACCTCCCCATCAGAGATACTGACTTGTACTCTCTCCCTTCCCTTACCCTCCCCCCCTACCTTCACCCCCCCCCCCGAGGAATATATCCAGCCTCTCCCAGGGGGGGAGTGCACCCGCTGGGAGCCTTGTACCTTAGATGCAACCCATGTGGAAAAAGGTGAAGTGGGTTACGGCTACTTTATGGTGGATACACCAAAATTGTTCTGTAATACGTACTGTCTGGTTCTGTCCCCTTTACTTTTCTTTTCTTTTTCCTGCTAGTGCTTTCCTTTTTTCTTTCCCCTCCTCTTGTACTTGGTTACCCTTGGGGGCTTCCTTACATATGCGCACTCCCTGGAATATTTCCGTCTATCTCAATGTTGATTTAATAGCCGTTTTGCCAACTATTACCACCCCTGCTGATCCCTATGGCTGACGCCTCTAAAGGCCGATTTACTGTAGTGTCATGGAATGTTAAGGGCCTTCGATCACCTTCCAAACGCATGAAAGTCCTCCGTCATCTGAAACGGTTGAAGGCCGATGTGGCGCTCCTACAAGAGACCCACCTGACCGACGGAGATCTTTCACGCCTTCGCAAACTTTGGGTTGGCGAAGTTCTGGGTTCCCCGGCCGCGGGTCGCAAGGCGGGGGTGGTTATTCCGCTCCATAAACGTCTGCAGTATACCACTCGTAACGTTCGGATAGACTCGTGTGGTCGTATGATCACCTTACACCTTACCCTGGCTTCTAAGGACATTGCTGTAACTAACGTATATGCGCCCAACTCCCCCGACTCGTCGTTTTTCAGGGAGCTGGGAGCCTGGATCTCCCAAGCGTCTGAAGCACTCCACCTGATAGGTGGGGACTTCAACTCGGTCATGTGTCCCTCTGAGGATAGGACTTACCGTGACTCCCGTATCCCGGCACCTTCGACCCAAACTGACAATGACACCACCCCCCTTGCCCGTACGTTAACATCACTAAATTTCACTGATATCTGGGGATTGTGCCATCCTACGGATCGTGAATTCACTTTCTATTCACCCCCCCACAAGTCATTTTCGCGTCTTGATTATGTCTTTGCGTCCCCTGCTCTCCTGCCGTTAGTGAGCGATCCTGACATCAAAGACATGGCCATTTCGGATCATTGCCCTGTGACGGTTAGCCTGTTAAATGTGAAACCTCCCTCATCCTCGCCCATATGGCGCTTCCCCTCCTATCTGGCCAATAACGAGGACTTCAAACAAATGCTACTCACTAGTTGGACCGAATATGCAGAAACAAATGGTGAACATATCACCACTCCGAATCTCTTCTGGGAGGCTGGTAAAGCCTTCCTCCGAGGAAGAATCATAGCTTATGTGACACAATATAAGAGACACTCAAAGCAACATTATATATAAGCCAGCGAAAAACTTCGCTCCATGCATCTTGAGCTCCTTCGTAATCGCACGCAGGCTAATGTCATGGCCTGGCAGTTAGCCAAACAGAACTTTGACCTCTGGGCGGAAAGGCAGGAGCAGATTGCCTCCTCCTTTTTGACCATGCGCCTTCACAAACATGGCAATAAAGCGGGTAAGCTTTTATCCCGGCTATGTGCGGGCTTTAAAAGGCCCACCCATATCCACGCCCTGAAGCACCCCGACGGATCCATTGTTACCTCCTCTAAGATGGTCAGCCAACTATTGACTGACTACTACTCCTCCCTATATGCGGAAGACCCCATTGACCACTCAGTCGCTGACCAGTTACTCTCGAGGGTAAGTTTACCACAGTTGACCGGACCGCAATTAGAGGCTATCAATGCCCCTATCACCCTCGACGACATTAGGTCTACGATAAAATTAATGTCCCCTTCTAAAGCACCTGGCCCCGATGGCTATTCTGCCGAATTTTATAAACTTACCCGAGACTTTATACCCGCTACTCTATCCAAAGTGTTTACCGCCCTCTGGGACGGTGGGTCCTACCCCCCTACGGGTTCTCAGGCTCACATTAAGTTAATTCCCAAACCTGGCAAGGATCCCTTATGCCCAGGTTCATATAGACCCATTTCCCTTATAAATGTTGATGTTAAAATACTATCCAAAATTATAGCTTCGCGCCTAGCTACCATTCTCCCTACTCTCCTGCACCAGGCCCAATCAGGATTCACAACCGGCAGATCAGCGACTTTAAATATCCGCAAAGTGCTTCTGGCATTGGAAAGAGCGAAATTATGTCCAGAACAAGATTTAGCCATCATTTCCATTGACGCCGAAAAGGCTTTCGATAACATTAATTTTGCCTGGCTATTTAAAGTATTGCAAGCCTTTGGCTTTTCGGGTCCGGTTACGCACTTCCTATGTCAAATGTACGATACCCCGACTGCTAGATTAGTTACTCCAGACTTTATTTTGCCCACTATCCCTCTCACCAAAGGGACAAGACAAGGGTGTCCCTTGTCCCCTCTTTTGTTTAATCTAGCGATCGAACCCTTATCTAGACTTTTAAACTCCCCGGACGGTGTCAGCGGAATTGCGTTTGGGGACCAGAACTTTCAATCTGCGCTTTTTGCAGACGACATTTTACTTTTTTCGTCCAATCCCCCGGCTGATTTTGATAAACTCCGTGACCTATTCACAGCGTATCGCCTTTGCTCGGGATTTAGAATCAATTTTGGTAAAAGCGAGATCCTCTCCTTAAATTTGCGAAAAGCCATCTCCTGGCAATCATCTTCACCCTTTGCAATGGCACGACACCACATCACCTACCTGGGAGTGCGCATAGGTCGGGAGCCCTCTTCCCTTTATACCCTCAATTACCCACCCTTGATCTCTAAGATTGTGCAGGAGCTGGAGGCCTGGGCAGGCCTGCCGTTTTCACTCTTTGGAAGATGTCATCTTTTCAAGATGGTCTCCTTTGCGAGGCTACTCTATCCGATGCAGACCATCCCACTCCTCCTTAAACACCCTGATGTGCAGAAGATACACAGAGCCCTGTCCACTTTTCTCTGGTCCAATAAGAAGCCACGCATTGCCCTTCAGAAACTATGTCTTCCGAAGCCTGACGGGGGTGCGGGCCTGCCCAATCTCCGTTTCTATAATCTATTGTGCCTCTTGAGACAGGGCCTTGACTGGATAGCGGGTAAATCAAGATACTCCAATCACCACCTTGAGAAGGCGTTGGTACATCCCTACACGCTTTCTGCGATCCTTCATTCCAACGTTCACGCTTTACCAACTCATCTTAAATACAAAATCCTTATTCGGGACACTGTGGTGGCTTGGAGGGAAGTTAGGAAGCTCTTGGGATTACCTACTAATATTTCCACTCATCTACCTATTCAAGGCAACCCCATGTTTCCACCCTCTACCATTCAATCGGCTTTCGCCCACTGGGCGCAACGGGGTCTACTCAAAGTGGCCTCCTTATATGAGCCGGGGCGAGGAACACTCAAATACTTCCAAACCTTGTCTCAGGAATTATCACTACCTTCTCATCATGTGTTTCATCACCACCAACTGTTGAGCTACCTGAAGTCAATTGGAGGGTTACGCCCGGACTGCCTCCGCAAATCGCATCTGGAGGCTGTGCTTCAACAGGGTGATTACTCCATCTCTACCCTCTACTCCCACCTAATCAGCTACCAGGCGGACAAGTACCACGTTGCCCCCTTCAAGCAATGGGCCTCTATATTTAATGATGTGAACCTACCGGAAAGAATCCTGCAAGGATACAGACTTGTTCACAAACTTGTTATCTCGGAGAAGTGGAGGGAAACTCAATTTAAGATCACTCATAGAGCCTATTACCCATTCCGCACTAACACTGAAGATCCCTCGCAAGCCAAATGTCCATGGTGCTCCCTGGATCGCCCCACCCTACTACACCGTTTCTGGGATTGCTCCTCCATATCAGCATTCTGGAACTTAGTCTTGGACTATATCCGACACGTTACCGGGACACCTGTACCTAAAGACCCGCTGACCTGCCTGTTTAGCTGTGACCCTCCGCCCGTGTCACTAAACTCTCCAAGTCCGGTTACCCTTACCCATTGGACTCACCTATGCCTGCTGGCGGCTCGCAGAACTATTATGAATTGCTGGATTTCCACAACTCCACCGAGTCTAACGGGCGTTAAACATACCCTCCTCTCGCTGTTCCACATAGAACGACTTGATGTTATCTCGTCCCACTTTGTCTCCACTCCTCGTTTCTTTGCCAGATGGAGGGATTATATCGAACAATCCTTTAACTCGGAGGAGATTAATTCTCTTGTTTCTCCCTTTCGCTATACAAGCTGGTACCTACACCGCGACATCGGCAATACCTTGGGGAAACTCAAGCTGACATCATCCCTCACCAACTCTTCTCCTTCACAGGACTCCGCTCTCTTATTGGCTCAACTACCACAGGACATGTTTGACCCTGTCTCTTCTGCACTGGAGGACATGCAACCCTCTACTCCCCCCTCTGCATCTCCATGACCCTTCCTGGACTCAGATTTCTGTTTGTACCAACATTAGTGTTATTTTACTGTCCTACCTGTAGGGGTCTTATGTATAGATAATACTGTTTCTCTTCTTCACGTTTTTCTTGTTACCATACCGCAATCGGATTATGAGAAGGTCCTCGCCTCCCAGGGTACTGTTCCCCATCTCCTCTTCTCCCCTTCTACCCATCTTCCCCCCCTCCCCTCTATCTCTTCTTTCTTTTCTTCTCTTTTTCCCCTTCTTCTCATCTTCCTTTTTCATTTTCCTCTTTCTTAGAAGATTAAACTGCCACATATCGTGGCCCTTCGGGTCGTTGGGGTGTAAGACTCCCCTTCTTCTGTGTTGTTCTATATTCTCTCGTATATATGTCTTTCGCAAGATACTGTTCGACTGATATGTATTGTATACATTTTTCTTTTTTGCTCAATAAAAATATATAAAAAAAAATATATATATATATAGTTTGTCACCGTTGCACAGGTGTGCATAATTTTAAAGCATGTCAAGTTTGTTATCTACAGTATGTACTCTGCATAATATCTTTGATTTTTGAGGTCCTGTACGCAGCTAGACTCCCAAAAATTCTCACACATGTGGTATCGCTATACTCAGGAGAAGCAGTAGAATGTATTTTGGGGTGTAATTCCACATATACCCATGGCATGTGTGAGCAATATATCATAACAACTTGTACATTTTTATTTATTTTTTGTCATTTTCAATCACATATTCAATGGGCTCAACATGCCTCTCAGAAAATTCTTTGAGGTGTCTACTTTCCAAAAAGGGGTAATTTGGAGGGGTTTTGTACTGCCCTGCCATTTTAGCACCTCAAGAAATTAGATAAATTCCAGAAAATGTGCCATAGTTTGTAGACTCTATAACTTGCTCAAACCAATAAATATACGCTTATTGAAAGTTTTTTTTTTTTTTACCCAAGGCATGTGGCTGAATACATTTTGGCCTAAATGTATGACCAAAATTTAGTTTATTGGATTTTTTTATGGCAAAAAGTAGAAAATATTATTTTTTCAAAATTTTAAGTATTTTTTCATTTATATCGTAAAAAAAAAAATAATCCCAGAGGTGAGCAAATACCACCAAAAGAAAGCTTTATTTGTGGGAAAAAAAGGACATGGATTTAATTTGGATACAGCATTGCATGACCACGCAATTACCAGTTAAAGCAGTGCGGTGCGAAATTGTAAAAAGTGCTCCAGTCATTAAGGGGGTAAAACCTTCCCGGAGCTGAAGTGGTTAAAGACGGATTGGTTTCATTGTTCCCATGTTGTGGCATAACAACCACCAATCCACTTTTCAAAACAATGGGATAGCTTGGTACTTAATTCTAAATAAGCCTTGGCATATCTGACCAGTACAGCTTGTGTTACCTCACTATGGATAGCCTTCACAAGGCAGCTTTTTATGGCTATTTCTGAGAGATATACAGCCGGAACCCTGGTCTATCATTCCTTAGGTAAGTAACATCAACAACATTTACAGGTAGGAATCACTTTTAGGTAATTGTTTAAAATCACTATAATCAGTAATATTTTGTTGCAGTTCCTGGAATTCCCCTTGCAGTATTTCTTCTTATGTAGCTTTATCAGTCCATTTAACTCTTCCATCATAGCCATTACCTCTTCCACGTCCATCTACATTCTACCCTGCCAGCATTTAGCAGTTCTAAAACATATACTCCAATTTCCTTTCACTACTAAATAATATGGTGTTTCTGTTAAATATGAAAACATAAACAGTATAACTATATGTCAGCAATCATTGCATCTATCTATCTATCTATCTATCTATCTATCTATCTATCTATCTATCTATCTATCTATCTATCTATCTATCTCACTATCGATCTACTGATCTCTAATTTCACATATATTTTCAGAGAAATACGTTTCTGCTTATTTTAATTTCATGGGCAAACCTACGTTTTCATTTCCTCTTAGTAAAAAAACTGAAAGGTGCGTTTATATGGCCCTCCACTGATTTAAAAGTTTTGAAGACAAGTTACTAATTACTAAATATCTCCTTGCAGTCATTCCAAAGTGCTAATTTCACAAACTAAAGTTTCATGTCTGTTTTAATGGTAACTTGAAGACAGTGAATTTCTCACAAAAATCACCTGCATTGATTTTCTCTGCTTGATTGAATATGTGGGCAAGGAAGACTTACAGGTCTATTGTTCTTTGTTTGGCACTACTATCTGTTTACTAAAAACTATTCTTATAAGGAAAAAGGACAGCGTGCTGAAGGAAATGGCTATATGTAATACAAAAATGCATACTGACTTATTCGCTTCCATGTCATTTTAACTAGGATTCCCACAAAAAAAAAATCGAATGACTTTCCAAAAATATGAAGATATTGCGGCATCCAAAGTGAATAATGAACATTAATCTAATAGGTCTATAGCTACTATATTTGAGTTGTCCCATGCCTTCAGCTTGGTGACCTAATTATACTAGTAGTGCTACTCAAATAGTGTTACCTTTTATAAAGGCACTGTCAGGAGGTTTCAATTTGAACATGCCTCATGCACCAAGAAGACATTTATTTTTAAAGTTACCTGTACAGCTCAACTTTCTAATGTATTCTATCAAGCCTCTAGTGACAAAGATATTATGTCAGCTCTGCAAAATATATAAAAATAACTTTATCTACTCCCCTTCATGATTTTAAAAGTGAAGAAATTTTAGCTAAGTGAGAATTGCGTTGTATCTGCTGCAGGATGAAAAACTACTAAATTGTCCTTATAACTTTATTTTTTATTATAATTAACATTAAAAAGAGGAGACACAAAACACAGGGTAAAACATGTATTGATCACTTCAACATTTAATTTCTGTATACAGTATTATACTCTTTTCCCACAGAAAACAAAGCATAAGGTAAGACTTGTCTTTTTCTGACCTGCATTTTAGCTTATTAGCCTTGGTTATAGAGACTATGCTGGATTGAGAGTAAATGACAACCCTGGAAGATAAAACATGAAAGGAGTTTTTGTTAATTTGAATGTACTGTTTAACACAAAATAGATCTGCTAAAGTGTTTTAATGTTCACAATTGCAACTGAAGCTGGCCAAAGTAATTGTCAAACTCTTTGCAAATGCCAATACATTTTAAACCAAATATATTTAGGGGGAGGGGGCGAAAATTTATAACAGTTTCTCGGGGGGGGGGGGGGGGGGGGTTCTTATGCTTTGTTCTGGATCAAATCTGCAAAAGATGTGAGAGATAAAACTTGATGGACAATAGTGTTTTTTCAATCTTTTTCATGATAAAGTGGAAAACCTAGTTTATATCCAGGAATATGTAAATCATATATGTACCAAATATGGCTAATTCAAATCCGAGATCCATCAGATTGTATATTTTGGTTCTAAATGGTTATTAGAAAGCTAAAAATACATGCTATCTTTCTTTGGGAATCCAGAAGCATGATATCATTGGCAAAACTTGTTCAACTTTAAATACAGTTGATTTCTCAAATGGTATTACACTCTCCTAAGGAATTTTCCATAATGTAAAATACACCAATAATATATGTTTAGCTGTTGGAGTCCAGTAGCATACTGGATTCTAATCTATTAAATGTTATTGTCTTCCATCAAAATCACCAACAGTAAAGTGATGTTTCAGGACCTCCTTCAGCAAGGCATAAAGCCTAGTACACATGGGCCGAATGGTAGGTGGCATTGACTGGTCCAATAGAAACTGGCTGACATTTGACCCATGTGTAGGGCAGCCGGTCTGATAGAAACAGGTTGTTGGGCCGGCTTCTGTCGAAGAATCATAACCAAAAAAGGACTGCCGATCCGTTCCCAGTTAGCGCTCTCAGCCAATGGCTGATAGCACTGACCGGAGTGTTCCTGGCAGGGGGTGTCCCCCTGTCAAAACATAATAGCACAGCAGGGGAGATCGCTGTACCAACATTGGATTGTTAGTACAGAGGCTCCGACCTGATCTGTTTTTTTTATTCATCCCACTGGGTTGAATGAAACAAATCTAGTAGTGTGTATGAGGCTTAAGTAACATTCTTGTCAGCCATGCCTTGATGAAGGGGTCTCACAAGCTCCTTCTTGTTTTCTTGTTGGTGGACAATAAACATAATAGACTTGTATCGTGTGACATTTGTATACACTGGATAAAATCATCCATTCTATCACTTTAGCCACTCCCATATAGTTGAGCTGCATGGAGTGTAACTGTGATATATATATTTAGTAGCTATTAGAAAGTATCTCATTAATTGCTTTATTGAAAGGTGCACGGGCACAAACGACATCATATAAGTGCTCCCCAAAAAAGCTACAATTCACACTCACAACAAAATAATAAAATACTATTTGTTTATCTAGTTAACACTGGTTGACCATGTGCCTTTTACTAGCAATTCATATCTTTAAGTATCATTTTCAAAGAAATGAAATCAATTTGCTAATTTTCATATTACATCACTGTGTACAAGTAAGAAAAAACCACCAATATGTATAACTGAGTGTACTTTACTAGTGCATTACATGCATTACACTATATTAACTCCTTTCCAAGTTATTGCCTTCTTGTTTACTATGAGTGATAGTGGTGCATGCAGGAATGTTAGTGCAGTCAGACATTGCAGTTATACACAGCTTGTTAACTTGACTGATGGCTCTACAGCTGCTCCAAACATGAGCCATGACAACAGTGCAGTAATAATGTGAGATTCATATTTAGTGTGTCCCCTAGCTAAGCTGCCTCATATTTTTGTTACATCTGTATTTAAAAAACAAAAACAAAAAAAACAATGTTATGCTACAAAATGAGTGGTCACAACTTTTCTAATCTTAAATTCAGTAAGTGTATGAAGATTTGCAAGGGGATAAGGTGAATTGGCCTTCTAGACTTTACTCTAAGCCAGCAAATAAACTCTGTGTGAACCTAGAGTAAATACATTAATAAATTGCTCCTAGCTGGGAATAAAGCAGGACTCAATTTGTTATCAGCTGTAGTAGAAAACCACTTGTTAAAACTGACAGATAGCTCAGCTGGTAACACAGTAAGATGTACTCTAGTGCAGTTAATGGTTTACTCATAAACAAGAATGCTACATACACATACGGGCATTATATATTAAATAGAGGCTGGGCAATTTTTCTTCTCAGTTACATTTAAATAAAAAGAAAAACTAATGCAATGAACATTAATAGAGTGTCAATTTTAGAACATTGTCAGAGTTATACTGGTCATTTTCATTTGTCAGGCTCCAATACCATCATTTCAGATGTCAAACAGTTTTGTGAAGAGTGAATAGTCAGTATGAAAAGTGATGAGTGATGTGTTATGGGAAGCACTTGATAGCTAATGTGAGAACTGATGAGCAATGAGTGCAGAAGCCCAAGTGTTCCAAAGTAACTTCTAATATCTCATATTTTTATTTACTTTATACATTACAGAAAAATGGTTCAGTCTGATACAAAACTTACTACTTCACTGTGACCATCATGTATTTTCATAAGCAGTTTGACAGCACAAGAGCGTGTGTTTTATTTAAGACAGGTAAGACAGGTAAACAATTATTTGCCACAAATGTTTACATTTTGGAAAGTTGTAATGTCATGAATAAATTCTATTAACCAGTTCTGGACCACCCCATAGCAGATTTACTGCTACCAGGCGACCCTCCTGTACAGAATTACGTATATACAATATGCGTGATTCTGTACCCTCGCCTAGGGGGTATGTGTTTTAGCTGCTAGTGAGCCGCTTCTGCTGTGATTAATCACAGCAGAAGCCAATCTGCGGGTCCCGGGCACTGGATGTCCGCTGGCACCCGCCGATTGTGTGGCAGAGACACAGAACAAAGCTCAGCCTACAGTATGTAAACAAGGCAGAGCTTCATTCTGACAGGGGAGGAAGTGATGGTTTTTGTGTCACTGCAAAGCAGGGAATAACCCCCTTCCCATCTAGTGTCATTAGTACAATGACAGTGCATATTTTTTGCACTGATCACAATATTAGTGTCACTGGTTCCCACAAAGTGTCAAAAGTGTCGGCTAGTGTCTGATAGTCCACTGCAATATCGCAGTCCCACTATAAGTCGCTGATCGCCGCCTCTATTAGTATAAAAAAAAACAAATAAATTAAAATTCCAGTATATATACAATAGTCTGTAAACGCTATAAATTTTGCGCAAACCAATCAATATACGCTTTAACCAAAATTATGTAATACATATAATACATTATGCTCTAAATTTATGAATACATTTAATTTTTTCAGTTTTTTTTTATTTTTTTTATTGGATACCTTTTATAGCAGAAAACGAAATTGTCTGACTTATTTTGTTATATAGCATATAAAATTTAAAACACAGTGGTGACCGAATACCACCAAAATAATGCTCTTTTTGTGGGAAAAAAAGGACAAATTTAATTTATGTACAGAGTTACATGACCGTGCAATTGTCAGGTAAGATAAAGCAGTGCCGTAACGCAAAAAATGGCCTTGTCATGAAGGGGGTAAATCTTCCAGAGGTCAAGTGGTTAAAGAATAGTGATTCTAGTGCCTCATAATATACTTGCCAATAACAATTTTACACAGACATTTTGATCACTATGCACAAATCGGTTCCTTTGTTTTAAATACGTGTATATTAAACATAACCATTGTGAATGTAAAGATTGACTTTTGACTCAATGTCCAATGTAAAAAGGAATATATAGGGTACTATAGTGAACACAAATTTTGAGTTTTAGCATAAAGTAATTTCTGATGTTAAGCTGGATATACATGTACAGTATACCCTCATCAACACAATCAATGTTGATGCAGGGATCTCTCCTGTTATTCTATTGTATTGTAACAAGGGGGACACATCGGACAATTTTGACACATTTTTGGGACCATTCACATTTATTTAGCGATTAGTGCGATTAAAAATGCATTGATTACTGTTTAAATGTACTGCAGTAAATGGGTTAACACTAGGTGGCGCTGTAGGGGTTAAGTGTGTCCTAGGGAGTGATTATGACTGTGGGGGGGAGGGGCTGTGTATGACACAACACCGATCACCGCTCCCGATTACAGGAAGCTGTGATCAGTGACAGTGTCATTGGGCAGAACTGGGGAAATGCTTGTTTACAATAGCATTTCCCCGTTCTTCCTCTCCATGAGGCGATCGTGGGTATCCCCGCGGACATAGAGTCCGTGGAACCCGCGATCCTACTCATGGAGCTTGCGGCGGGCAGGCATGCAATGGCATGGTGGCAAATTCAAAGGGGCGTAAAGGTATGCCCATTTGCGCAGCAGTGCCATTCTGTCGACGTAAATCTAAATGCAATTTTGCCTTATTAAAGAGGAGCTGCACCTGAAAAAAAATATTAAAAGCCAGCAGCTACTAATATTGCAGCTGCTGACTTTTAATAAAATCACACTTACCTGTCCCAGGGTCCAGCGATGTCGGCGGCAGATGACAAGCAATCGCTCGTCTCACTGCTGCCACCGCCGCCATCCTCTGTCAGGGAATCGGGAAGTGAAGCATGACGGCTTCACTGCCCGGTTCCCTACTGCGCATGCGCGAGTCGCGCTGCGCGTCTCTTATGGTCCCCCGCTGTGTCTCTGGGAACTGTGTGTTTCCCAGAACACAACGGGGGGGCGTCTGCGGGGGTTCTGCGGCGGTCTGGCCGGAAGTGTGTGCAGTTACCTGGATTATCCAGGTAACTGCACCCCCTCCCCCCTGAAAAGTGCCGATTGTGGCACCGGAGGGGGGGAGGGATCAGAATAGCGGAACTTCCCCTTTAGGGTGAAGAACCGCTTTAAATAAGTTTGGTAAACATTCGCACTGCTCACTGAAGAATCTCTGTTCACTGTGTAGCACTGAAAAACATGAAATGGTACTTCCAAATGTAAATACAAAATATGGTTGTTCCCATGTACTGTACATACAGTATCTCACAAATGTGAGTACACCCCTCACATTTTTGTAAATATTTTATATCTTATTTTATTCTATCTTTTCATGTGACAACACTGAAGAAATTATACTTTGTTACAATGTAAAGTAGTGTGTGTACAGCTTGTATAACAGTGTAAATTTGCTGTTCCCTCAAAATAACTCAACACACAGCCATTAATGTCTAAAACACCGGCAACAACAACAGTACACCCCTAAGTGAAAATGTCCAAATAGGGCCCAAAATGGCAATATTTTATGTGGCCACCATTATTTCCAGTGCTGCCTTAACCCCCTTGGGCATGGAGTTCACCAGAGCTTCACAGGTTGCCACTGGAGTCCTCTAACACTCCTCCATGATGACATCACAGAGCTGGTGGATGTTAGAGACCTTATGCTCCTCATTCAATTGAAGATGCCCCACAGATGCTCAATAGGGTTTAGGTCTGGATACATGCTTGGCCAGTCCATCACCTTAACCCCCAGCTTCTTTAGCAAGACAGTGGTCATCTTAGAGGTGTGTTCGGGGTCATTATCATGTAGGAATACTGCCCTGCTGCCCAGTTTTCGAAGGGACGGGATCATGCTCTGCTTCAGTATGTCACAGTACATGTTGGCATTCATGGTTCCCTCAATGAACTGTAGCTCCCCAGTGTCGGCAGCACTCACGCAGCCCCAGACCATGACACTCCCATCACCATGCTTGATAGTAGGCAAGACACACTTGTCTTTGTAATCCTCACCTGGTTGCCACATGCTTGACACCCACTGAACCAAATACATTTATCTTGGTCTCATCAGACCACAGGACATGGTTCCAGTAATCCATGTCCTGAGTCTGCTTTTCTTCAGCAAACTGTTCTTGTGCATCATCTTTAGAAGAGACTTCCTTCTGGGACAACAGCCATGCAGACCAATTTGATCCAGTGTGCAGTGTATGGTCTGAACACTGACAGGCTAAGCCCCCACCCCTTCGACCTCTGCAGCAATGCTGACAGCTGGCAGCACTCATATGTCTATTTTCAAAAGACAACCTCTGGATATGACGCCGAGCACTTGCACTAAACTTCTTTGGTCAACCATGGCAAGGCCTGTTCCGTTAAACCCCTGTATGGTCCTGGCCACCATGCTGCAGCTCAGTTTCATGGTCTTGGCAATCTTCTTATAGACTAGGCCATCTTTATTCTTTTTTTCAGATCCTCAGAGAGTTCTTGTCATGAGGTACCATGTTGAACTTCCAGTGACCAGTATGAGCGAGTGAGAGCGATAACACCAAATTTAACACACCTTCTCCCCATTCACACCTGAGACCTTGTAATACTAACAAGTCCTATGACATTGGGGAGGGAAAATGGCTATTTGGGCCCAATTTGGATATTTTCACTTAAGGGTATACTCACTTTTGTTGCCAGAGGTTTAGACTTTAATGACTGTGTGTTGAGTTATTTTGAGGGGACAGCAAATGTACACTGTTATACAAGCTGTACACTCACTACTTTACATTGTGGCAAAGTGTAATTTCTTCAGTGTTGTCACATGAAAAGTTAGAATAAAATATTTACACAAATGTGAGGGGTGTACTCACTTTTGTGAGATACTGTATATAATTGCAATACTGTTACTTACATTCACAGTACATAGAGGCAGAGGTGTAGCTATGAGACAAAGGGCCACATAGCTAAGTCTTTCTATAGCAGCTAGAAGTGTCAACCGTGTTAACGTGAAGTATACCTTAACCGCTTTCCAATCACCTCACATAGGAGGACGGCAGCAGTGCAGTTCTCCTGCACTTGATCACATATCTAGTACATGATCCAGCACTTTCAGGAGGGGGGGGGGGGGGCGTGTGGCTGACGTGCCTACTTTGCTTTGATTAGTCACAGCACAAGCCAATCAGCGGGTACCAGCCAATGATTGACCACCAGCACCTACTGATTAGTGAAGAGGCTGACAAGACAGAGCTCTGTGAATTTAAACAATATAAAGCTCTGTCCTTTCTGTGGGGATGTACCGATTTTTGTTTCCCTAAAAACTGGCATATCCCTTAGTAAAAACAGAACACAGTGAATGCACCAAGCGTTGCTAGGCACACATTTAACTTCTTGATTGCCCTATATGTTAACCCTTTCCCAGCCATTAGTACAGTGACACTTTTGGTAACTTTTATTCCTATTACAAGAAATGTAAACATCCCTTGTATTACAAATAAGGATGACAGGTCCTCTTTATGACCTTTACCTTTAAAAGCAAAAGATTAAAAAAACATTTTTTTTGATCTTTCTCTTTAATTTATTTATTTTTCTTCCAGCCTGGACCGGAAGTGACATCATGACATCGCTCTGGCCCTCCAAGGCTATGAAGTCTTGTTAACTCTTTGATTGCCTATGGGAGCAGCCGGCCACATCATTGTATTGATTCTCAGGTGAACTGGCGGTAATAGTAAGCCCAAGAAGCACCGGCAAGCGGCAGGAGAGTAGGGATGTCCCCTCCTGTCGCTTCGGAAACCATCCTAGTGGCTCATGAGCCACTCTGACAGTGGCTTATGAGCCGCTCTTCATGAGAAAGCTGGATACCTGTTGAAAAAAACTTTATCAGGGTTATAGCTGATATCTTAAGCCATAATCCCGGTAAACCACTTGCAAACCGCAATGTATATGTAGCTATTGTGGTCGGCAAGTGGTTAAGAAGTGTTTAGCTTTTTTTTTACTGAGTTACAACAATAAACTTTAAATGCTGACAGTTATTTGTCACAAGGAGCAATGCCATATTTCACTTTGCTCTTTCTTATCAATTAATTACAATTATGAGCAGAAAGCACTCTCAGTGAAATTATCATAAATACATACAGACATGTTTGCCCTCATTACATCCTGATTGTTCAGATGCAAAGAACAACTTCTTTACCCAAGAAATTGTAAAAAAAAAAAAAAAAATCTGGGCATAGCAATGGGGTACATATACCAATGCGAAAACAAATTATAAAATACCAACTTTTAATGCAGCTTAGGAGATGTCTTTTAGCTGTATGTGGTGTTGGATCAGGGTAGGCAGAATACTCAGATAGCTTTGTACAGGGCTTGGAAGATAGCTTTCAAAACCATTGTTCAGATGGTAAGCAGAGAGCTGTATTGAGTTTCAATAGACGAGGAAGAAGGCTTTCTGATTGGTTGCAGCTTGACAAAATGGAAATGGTGCCATTCTGATTGGCTGTGCTATACTGGAGAGACAGTCAGACAGACTGGGCAGGGACTAACCATGTAGCTGAATATAATAATCAGCCAGTGAGGACAGCCAACGCCTATAGAACTCTGTTCTATGAAGGAACAAGGTAAGGACAGAGTATATTTGTGGAACCACAAGTATCTGAACTACACCAACAAGAAGGTAAGGACAAACCACAAGCTTTTAGAACCATAAGTACCAGCGCAATCCTAGGTAACAGATCAGATCTGGTGCTAATCTATAACAGTAGTATTATCTAACAGTTTAATAAAATGGTGAACAAAGTGCACAAACACACTTCAAATCCCCAACTATACCCAGGTTTTCATTGGTAGAAATTGGCTATCATCAGGACAGTACACAAGCAGTTGAATAGGCAGTAAATTGAAAACGACAAGGAAGGTTTTGTGTTGCAAAAAAAAATTTGAGATTATTGTCTGAGACAAAAAAAATGTTCAGGGGCTAGACAGTATGTGAGCAGCTTGGTTAGACTGCAAAAAAGGGAGAGACAAGGTCAGTTTTATATTGAATCAAACATTAGAGTATATTTTTGAAGAGACATTAACCACAAATATTGTATTGTAGTTAAACTTTGTATGCAGCTTGATTAGACTGTAATGTAAGAGGGAGAGACAAGGCAAGTTTTATCTTCAAAACAACATTAGAGTGTATTATTTCAGATGTCTACATATATTGTACAGTGACTGTACAGTATGTAAGAAAGAAGCAATTGGCCAGGAGTGGTGTCAGGATCTGGTAAATGTGGCAGGCTAGCAGTAGTACCAATAGCCATTAATGATGACAGGCCAACAGAGGTGGTAGGAAGGAGTTAGTAGTGGTGGCCGCTAACAGAAGTGGCAGGAGCTAGTAATAGTGGCAGAGCAGCAGTGATGGCAGTAGCTGAAAATGCTGGCAGCAGCAAGCCAGCAGAGGTGCCAGGATATGGTGAAGATGTAAGTCCAGCAGAGGTTGAAGGAACTGATAATGGCTGCAGGAGCAGGTGAGCATAGGTGGAAGGAGGAGGTAATAGTGGCAGGCTAGCACAGTTGTCAAGAGCCAGCAGAGGTGACAAGAGCAAGTAATGGGGGGGTAGAACAACAGAGGATGCAGGAGCTAGTAATGGTGGCAGCAGTCAGGAGAGTTGGTAGGAGCTGGTAATGGGGGCATGCCAGTTGAAGTGGCAGTGGTAACCAAGGAAAGGTGGCACGTGAGCTGATGTGGCAGGAGCTTGTAATAATGGCAAGCCAGAAAAAGTTGCAACAGCTAGTAAAGGTGGAAGCATTGGACCAAGAGAAGTGATAGGAGCTGGTAATTGTGCCAGACCAGCAGAGGTGGCAGGAGCTGGTAATGGTGGCAGGTCAATAGGTCAGAAGTGGTAGCAGAAGCTGGTAAAAGTGGCAAAAACAGACCAGGAGAGGTGGAAGGACCTGCTAATGGTGGGCTGCAGGATCATTCAGAAAGTGCTGTGTGAGCAAGCAGAAAGCCACAGCCAGCTCCTGTATCCAAGATGGTGGCAACAGTGACCTAAAGCAGTAAGAAGAACCACCTGCAGAAAGACAGTGCTGGACCCCAGGCACTGGTAAGTATATGATTTTTAAAAATCAGCAGCTACAGTATTTGGTTATCCTACACCGTCACCGTTTCCACCAACGTGCGTTCCCCCATAAATTACCAGAATGCTTCTGTAAATGCGCCCATATATGCACTGGATCTTTCAGTGTAACTGGTTCTCCACTGCTCCTCACTCCTCCACTCTTTGTTATGACCTCCTCATTACTCATGCACATGTAGAAACACAAGGGGGCTGGAATAGTGTTATACCTTTTATTTAAAATAACCCTTCCCCCCTTTTCACATTATGCGCTTACATGTGCAAAGATTAAAAAACACCATTAAAATTGTGTCAGCACAGCAACGCGAACATCTCACCACTGACTGCTCTTTCCTCTGGAGTGTCTGCTGGTAGGATCCCGGGGTTCGTTATGCTGATGCTGCTAATACACCTCACGTGACCACGACTGACGCGTTTCGTGATTACGTCTTCAGAGGGCCGTAAGCGTGAAACGTTGGTTTTGGTTGATGAGTAAGGTCAACCATAGTATTCATCGACGCATGGGTTTATAGTAATAAGGTTTAAACATGCTCAATATAAGATTGGTTTAAGTTGTGCAGTCAGATTACATCGTATCTAATGGTGGAAGGCATTGTTTAGACTGTACAATTAGAGCGCTGTTAGTGTTTGACTTTTTAGGTTGGCCACACTGTATATGATTGTCTTTTGATATATAATAGCTGCTAAAACCCCTAAGAGGAGCGAGCACCTCATACGATTTAGCGATATTAGTTTACTGGCATATATGAGCGCTGGGTTCAGGTGTTTGACGTGATAGTATAGATTGTATATATACCTGAAAATTTATCTAAGCTACAGTATTTGTTTAATAATAAAACTAAATAGAACAAACTTAGTCAAAACATAGCCAGAGTTCCGGAATCGGAATGGATAGTCAGCCAAGCCTGAAGTCAGGGAGTCGGAGATGACCGTAGCAAAAAAGCAAGCAGGGTCTGGAGCCAGAAGGGATGTCAGCCAAACAAGTTTTTTAACAGGAATGCAGGAGAGCATATTTGTGATGTTGACTAAGGTGAAGGCAGAGATCCTCTGGACTGGACAGCTTAAGTAGGCAGGACTGATGAGCAAGATATCATCAACAGCTGAGTACCTGTGGAGAAATAGGAGCTGGCAATTAGCCTGACAGCTGAGCGGCCAGCTCAGAGAAGGAAGGGCTGAGTCCAACCCTGACAATCGTGCTGCCTGCATGATCTTTGAGTCCTTTGGACTCAGCTTTGGACTCAGCTTATCACAGATTGGGGTAAATGGCCAATCACAGTAACCCTTTACCAAGTGATCAGCTGTGTCCAATTACAGCTGATCATGGATGTAAACACAAGCCAGATAACCGGCTTGTGTTAAAGGCACATTGGCACTGATAATCAGGGCACTGATGATCAGTGTTCTGATTATCAGTGCACTCCCAACAGTGCCCGCCAGTGCTGCCAATCAGTGCCTGCCAGTGCTGCCAATCATTGCTCATGAGTGCTGCCAAGCAGTACCCATCATTGCTCTCAATTGGTGCCTCATCATCAGTGTCCCTATTAGTGCTGCCTATCAGAGCCTATCGGTGCCACCTATCAGTGCGGCCTATCAGTGCAGCCTCATCAATGCCACCTATCAGTGCAGCCTCATCAGTGCCTCCTCATTAGTGCCCATCAGAGTTGCCTCATCAGTGCTCATACGTGCCACCTATCAGTGGGGCCTCATCAGTGCTCATCAGTGCAGCCTATCAGTGCCTATCAGTGCAGCCCCATCACTGCACATCAATTAAGGAGAAAAATTACCTGTTTGCTAAATTTCATAATTTGATATTTTTTTCGAAATGTTGTCTTTTTTCATTTGCTTAGCAAAAAATGAAAAAGCCCAGTGTTGATTAAATCCTACCAAAAGAAACCCCTATTTGTGTGAAAAAAATGATAATTTAATTTGGGTATAGTGTTGCAAGTGGTTAAGTTCCTCTTTAGTGTACAATCTTACCCACTAGAAAGTTATTTCAAACTGAGATTGCAAATTACACCATTGTTTATGCTGTCATTCTACCAGTTACTGATCACAAGTCACATAAGCAAATGTAACAACATCAAAGTTAGTCTCAACATTTATAGACAGACGCATGATATCTGCATTTCATAAATTCAAATTATACTCTGGTGTACTTATTATAATTAAAACATACAGTAACACAGATCTGTATGTAACAGCACAATTGAATGACATTTTTCTACTGAATGAAATAATGTTAACTTGATTGTGACATATTTAGATAATTTGAAGCTATAGTGTTATATAATGATGATGTGTTGATGGATTTGCTAACACTTCATGCAGTAACTCTTTTGTAAATAATTACAACAATAATAATATGAATAACACATTTAATAACAATAATAATACTTTTCAAAAGAAAGAGATCCCATGCAACTTTAAGTATATCTAAAGCCATTTTTTTAAATGGCAGCATGGTTAAATCCCTTGTAATGATTTCACGTACTGGGCACATGAAAAGTCATGTCTGGCGGCCATGTTGTTCAGGAATCACAGGTTGGCCATGATGGTTTTGTAGAACAGTTACACATTGCAGCAGCAAATACCTAGGAATGCACCTCCATAGCTTTTTAATTTAGTTCACATTTGAAAGAACCTGTTATCTCCACCTAGGTAGCCATTAACTCCTACAGCTTGTTACTTTAATAAGGGGACAGTGGGGACCACTGCCATGGCGCCTCCCTATCCTGAGCAGCAGCGGGCGCAGCATCCTTGGCACCAACCAGAGCCTACATTCCTTCTCCAACCTCCTCTCTGCTCCCAACTGGGACATCAACTGAAAGACAGGCTGACCGAGGGCCCAGAGGAAGATGATGGGCAGGAGGTAGGTGCATCAGACACACACCTACCCACAGACGGGGGCACATGAGGGACTGCATGAAGGGCTAGATAGTCTCCCACCCCCCCTTCCCTCTCCCACCACCCTCCTCTTCCTCTCTGCCAGTGCCTCTCTCTCACTCACCTCCTTTCTCTCTCTACCTCTCTCTCTCTCCCATCCCCTGTCTCATCCCTCCCTCACTCACCCACTTTCTCTCTCCCACCCCCCTCTCACTCTCCCACCTTCTCTCGCTCTCATCCCTTCCTCACCCACCCCCTCTCTCTCTCACTCTCTCTCTCTCTCTCTCATCCCC
This sequence comes from Lithobates pipiens, assembly GCF_037356315.1. Taxonomy (NCBI): domain Eukaryota; kingdom Metazoa; phylum Chordata; class Amphibia; order Anura; family Ranidae; genus Lithobates; species Lithobates pipiens. Next base: position 384,098,426 of record NW_027507764.1, read on the forward strand.
CTTTCTCTCACCCTCCCTCACCCACCCCCTTCTCTCTCTCTCACCCTCCCTCGCCCTCACCTTCCCTCACCCACCCACTCTCTCTCATCCCACCTCTCTTTCTCTCATCTCCCCCATCTCTCACCCACCCCATCTCTCTCCCCTCCCCACTCTCCCTCTCACCTCCCTCGTAAGATCTCTGGGGTTCATGCTGGCACTTGTAGTTCTTCAAATTTGGAGGGAGTCACATCCATTAAACAGGAAGGGGAGGAGCAAATTTACATAAGAGGGGAGAGACACATTTACATAGGGGGGCCCAATTTTAGTCTTGCCTAGGGAAGCACACAAACAAAATACACCATTGATTTATACCCCTTGAAATTTTCCATATTTTGTTAAGTTACAACCAAAACAGGATTTTATGTGATAGACCAACACAAAGTGGCACATAATTGTGAAGTGGAAGGACAATGATAAATAGTTTTCATTTTTTTCTTTTACAAATGAATATCTGAACAGTGTAGTGTGCATTTGTATTCAGCCCCCTTTACTCTGATACCCCTAACTAAAATCTGGTGGAACAAATTGCCTTCAGAAGTCTCCTAATTAGTCACCTACTTCTGTAATTTATTCTCAGTATAAATATGGCTGTTCTAGGAAGCCCTCAGAAGTTTGTTAGAGGACCTTAGTAAACAAACAGCATCACGAAGGCCAAGGAACACACCAGACAGGTAAGGGATGAAGCAAAACGCTATGTGCGGCGGAAAACTAACACTGCACATCACCCTGAACACACCATCTCCACCATGATGGTAGTGGCAGCATCATGTTGTGGGGCTGCTTTTCTTCAGCAGGGACAGGGAAGCTGGTCAGAGTTAGGGATGAGCCAAACACCCCCGCAGTTCGGTTCGCACCAGAACCTGCGAACGGACCGAAAGTTTGCGCAAACTTTAGTACCCCCGTTAAAGTCTATGGGACTTGAACGTTCAAAATCAAAAGTGCTAATTTTAAAGGCTAATATGCAAGTTTTTGTCCTAAAAAGGGTTTAGGGACCCGGGTCCTGCCCCAGGGGACATGTATCAATGCAAATTTTTTTTTTTTAAACGGCCATTTTTTGGGGAGCAGTGATTTTAATGTTGCTTAACCACTTAACAACTGCCCTATAGCCGAATGACGGCTACAGGGCGGTTTCTTAACTCTGGGAGGCCGACATATGACATCCTCCCAGAATTCCGCTCTGGGGTGCGCACTCGAGAGCATCCTTGACCGCCGGGTTCATAGGACCCGGTGCATCACGGATCACGGTAAACGGCCTCTCATCGCGGCCGTTTACCACGTGATCGCTTCGTCAAATGACGGAGTGATCACTTGTAAACAAACTGGTGTCATGTTATGACGCTGGTTCCTCCCTCCCCTCTCTGTACTGATCAGTACAGCGGAGGGGGGAAGAGATCTGTGTTAGCAGTGCTGTGGGCTGCATCTGCAGTGCCCACATCGCTGCTCACCGAATTTAACCCCTCAATTCCCTGCCAATACCCTACAATACCAGCCAATACTCTGCAATACCCTCCAATACTCTGCAATACCTGCCAATACTCTGCAACACCAGCCAATACTCTGCAATACCCGCCAATACTCTGCAATACCCGCCAATACTCTGCAATACCCCCAATACTCTGCAATACCAGCCAATACTCTGCAATACCCCCCAATACTCTTCAATACCAGCCAATACTCTGCAATACCCCCCAATACTCTGCAATATCCGCCAATAATCTGCAATACCCCCAATACTCTGCAATACTCTGCAATACCCCCCAATACTCTGCAATACCCGCCAATACTCCGCAATACCAGCCAATACTCTGCAATGCCTGCCAATACTCTGCAATACCCCCCAATACTCTGCAATACCAGCCAATACTCTGCAATACCCCCCAATACTCTGCAATACCTGCCAATACTCTGCAATACCCCCCAATACTCTGCAATACCCGCCAATAATCTGCAATACCCCCAATACTCTGCAATACTCTGCAATACCCCCCAATACTCTGCAATACCCGCCAATACTCCGCAATACCAGCCAATACTCTGCAATGCCCGCCAATACTCTGCAATACCCGCCAATACTCTGCAATACCAGCCAATACTCTGCAATACCCCCCAATACTCTGCAATGCCCGCCAATACTCTGCAATACCCGTCAATACTCTGCAATACCTGCCAATACTCTGCAATACCCGCCAATACTCTGCAATACCAGCCAATACTCTGCAATACCCGCCAATACTCTGCAATACCTGCCAATACTCTGCAATACCCTGCCAATACTCTGCAATACCCGCCAATACTCTGCAATACCAGCCAATACTCTGCAATACCCCCCAATACTCTGCAATGCCCGCCAATACTCTGCAATACCCGTCAATACTCTGCAATACCTGCCAATACTCTGCAATACCCGCCAATACTCTGCAATACCAGCCAATACTCTGCAATACCCGCCAATACTCTGCAATACCTGCCAATACTCTGCAATACCCTGCCAATACTCTGCCATCAATTGCCATACCCAGCCATATTCGGAGATACCCAGCCATACTTGGAGATACTCTGCAATACTCAGCCATACTCTGTGATACCCTGCAATACCCAGCCATAGACGTCCCCCCGCCCCCCGGTGCTTCTACCGACTCGCCAATAAGATCAAAGCCAGAATCTTTTTTTTTTTATTTCAGGCTTCCCAGCCTAGAGGTGAGATGTGGGGTCTTATTGACCCCATATCTCACTGTAAAGAGGACCTGTCATGCCATATTCCTATTACAAGGGATGTTTACATTCCTTGTAATAGGAATAAAAGTGATCAAAAAATTTATTTTTGGGTAAAAAAATGTCAAACTAAAATAAATAAAGTAAAATGAACAATAAAATATTTTTTTTTTTTTAAAAGCGCCCCTGTCCCCATGTGCTCGCATGCAGAAGCGAACGCATACGTAAGTCCCGCCCACATATGAAAACGGTGTTCAAACCACACATGTGAGGTATCGCTGCGAACGTTAGAGTGAGCGCAATAATTCTAGCCCTAGACCTCCTCTGTAACTCAAAACATATAACCAGTAAAAAAAAATTAAATCGTCACCTTTGGGGATTTTTAAGTAGCGACGTTTGGCGCCATTCAACGAGCGTGTGCAATTTTGAAAAGTGACATGTTAGGTATCTATTTACTCAGCGTAAGTTCATCTTTCACATTATGCAAAAATTGGGCTAACTTTACTGTGTTTTTTTTTTTTTTAAGCACAAAACATTTTTTTTTCCAAAAAAAAGCATTCGAAAAATTGCTTCACAAATACTGTGCGAGATAAAAAGTTGCAACGACCTCGATTGTATTCTCCAGGGTGTTTGCTAAAAAAACATATATAATGTTTTGGGATTCTATGTAATTTTCTAGCAAATAAATGATGATTTTTACATGTAGGAGAGAAATGTCAGAATTGTCCTGGGTGCTCCAGAACGCCTGACGGCGCTCCCTGCATGTTGGGACTCTGTATGTGGCCACACTGTGTAAAAGTCTCACACATGTGGTATCGCCGTACTCGGGAGTAATAGCAGAATGTGTTTTGGGGTGAAATTTGTGGTATGCATATGCTGTGTGTGAGAAATAAACTGATAATATGACAATTTTGTGAAAAAAAAAAAAGTAAAAAAAATCTTGATATTGCAAAGAATTGTGGGAAAAAATTACAACTTCAAAAAACTCATCATGTCTCTTACTAAATACCTTGGAATGTCTTCTTTCCAAAAAGGGGTCATTTGGGGGGTATTTGTACTTTTCTGGCATGTTAGGGTCTCAAGAATTGAAATAGGCTGTCAGTACTTCAGGTGTGATCAATTTTCAGATATTGGCACCATAGCTTGTGGACTCTATAACTTTCAAAAAGACCAAATAATATCCACCAATTTGTACTTATTTTTACCAAAGATATGTAGTAGTATAAATTGTGGCCAAAACTTATGAAGAAAAAATTACTAATCTGCTAAATTTTATAACAGAAACAAAGAAAAATCCATTTTTTTACAGAATTTTCTGTATTTTTTCTTTTATAGCACAAAAAATAAAAAACCCAGCAGTGATTAAATACCACCAAAAGAAAGCTCCATTTGTGTGAAAAAAAGGACAAAAATGTCATATAGGTCCAGTGTTGCATGACTGAGTAATTGTCATTCAAAATGTGAGAACACCGAAAGCTGAAAATTGGTCTGGTTATTAACCACTTTCAGACCGGACCATTTTGCTGGTAAATGACCAGAGGTCTTTTTACACTTTGGCACTGCGCTGCTTTAACTGGTAATTGCGCGGTCATGCAATGTTGTACCCAAACAAAATTTGCGTCCTTTTCTTCCCACAAATAGAGCTTTCTTTTGATGGTATTTGATGGCCTCTGCGATTTTTATTTTTTGCGATATAAACGTAAAAAGACCGCAAATTTTGAAAAAAAATGATATTTTCTACTTTTTGTTATTAGAAAAATCCAATAAACTCAATTTTAGTCATACATTTAGGCCAAAATGTATTCAGCCACATGTCTTTGGTAAAAAAAAAGTCAATAATTGTATATTTATTGGTTTGCGCAAAAGTTGTCACATCTACAAACTAAGGTACGTTTTCTGCAATTTACGCAGCTTTTAGTTTACGACTGCCTATCTCATTTCTTGAGGTGCTAAAATGGCAGGGCAGTACAAAACCCCCCCAAATGACCCCATTTTGGAAAGTAGACCCCCTAAGGAAATTGATAAGAGGCATGTTGAGCCCATTGAATATTTTATTTTTTTGCCTCAAGCGATTGAATAATGACAAAAAAAAAAATTTTTTTTTTTTTTTACACAAAGTTGTCACTAAATGATATATTGCTCACACATGCTATGGGCGTATGTGAAATAACACCCCAAAATAAATTCTGCTGCTTCTCCTGAGTACGGGGATACCACATATGTGGGACTTTTTGGGAGCCTAGCCGCGTACGGGGCCCCGAAAACCAAGCACCGCCTTCAGGCTTTCTAAGGGCGTACATTTTTGAGTTCACTTCTCACTACCTATTACAGTTTTGAAGGCCATAAAATGCCAAGATGGCACAAAACCCCCACAAATGACCCCATTTTAGAAAGTAGACACCCCAAGCTATTTGCTGAGAGGCATGTTGAGTTCATGGAATATTTTATATTTTGCCACAAGTTGCGGGAAAATTACAAACTTTTTTTTTTTTTTTTTTTTTCACAAAGTTGTCACTAAATGATATATTGCTCACACATGCCATGGGCATATGTGAAATGACACCCCAAAATAAATTCTGCTGCTTCTCCTGAGTACGGGGATACCACATATGTGGGACTTTTTGGGAGCCTAGCCGCGTACGGGGCCCCGAAAACCAAGCACCGCCTTCAGGCTTTCTAAGGGCGTAAATTTTTGAGTTCACTTCTCACTACCTATTACAGTTTTGAAGGCCATAAAATGCCAAGATGGCACAAAACCCCCACAAATGACCCCATTTTAGAAAGTAGACACCCCAAGCTATTTGCTGAGAGGCATGTTGAGTCCATGGAATATTTTATATTTTGCCACAAGTTGCGGGAAAATTACAAACTTTTATTTTTTTTTTTTTTTTTCACAAAGTTGTCACTAAATGATATATTGCTCACGCATGCCATGGGCATATGTGAAATGACACCCCAAAATAAATTCTGCTGCTTCTCCTGAGTACGGGGATACCACATATGTGGGACTTTTTGGGAGCCTAGCCGCGTACGGGGCCCCGAAAACCAAGCACCGCCTTCAGGCTTTCTAAGGGCGTTACAGTTTTGAAGGCCATAAAATGCCAAGATGGCACAAACCCCCCCCAAATGACCCCATTTTGGAAAGTAGACACCCCTAAATTTAGGGGTACACTAGTGAGACTAGGTAATAAATGGCGGGTGCCCTGAAACTATAAAAAAATAACTAACCAACCAGCGTCACCTGTAACAGTTATATGGTGATCACTGGTGAAAGGGTTAACTAGGGGGCAATCAGGGGGCTTTATGCGGTAGTATATGGGGGTCCCTGGCGCTATAAAAAGCTGCGGCGAACCTAAATACCTACCTGCCTAACTAGCGTCACCTGTGACACTAATACAGCGATCAGAAAAACGATCGCTTATTAGGCTGGGTTCACACTGGAGCGATGCGGGAACGCCACGAATGCGCGGCGGGTTCCCGCATCGCATGCCTCCCGGCGGCAGTTCACACTGCCCTATGCGAACTGCTGGGAGTGTCAGTGAAATGTTACTGACACCCCCAGATCAGTTCGCATATCGCAGTGCGATCTGCAAACTCGGATCGCATGGTGTGAACACCCATGCGATCCGATTCTGCTGCGGGCCAAAAAAAGGGTCCCGTGCGAATTTGCGGCGGGTGCGGCGGGTGTGGCGGGTGCGGCGGGTGCGGCGAATGGCTGAACTCGAATCGCACAGAGATCGGATGTGATTTGCACTGCAGTGCGGTGCGAATCACATCCGTTCTCATAAACCGCTGCAATGTGAACCCAGCCTTAGTGACACTGGCGACGGGGGGTGATCACGGGGTTAAACCTTTATTGGGGGGGTTAGGGGGGTACCTTAGAACTAAAGGGGGCTAACCCTAACTGCCCTAACAGTTATTAGTCACAAATGACACCCGCCGGGTGATCAGGGGGTTAAACCTTTATTAGGTAATAAATGGCGGGTGCCCTGAAACTATAAAAAATAACTAACCAACCAGCGTCACCTGTAACAGTTATATGGTGATCACTGGTGAAAGGGTTAACTAGGGGGCAATCAGGGGGCTTTATGCGGTAGTATATGGGGGTCCCTGGCGCTATAAAAAGCTGCGGCGAACCTAAATACCTACCTGCCTAACTAGCGTCATCTGTGACACTAATACGGCGATCAGAAAAATGATCGCTTATTAGGCTGGGTTCACACTGGAGCGATGCGGAAACGCCACGAATGCGCGGCGGGTTCCCGCATCGCATGCCTCCCGGCGGCAGTTCACACTGCCCTATGCGAACTGCTGGGAGTGTCAGTGAAATGTTACTGACACCCCCAGATCAGTTCGCATATCGCAGTGCGATCTGCAAACTCGGATCGCATGGTGTGAACACCCATGCGATCCGATTCTGCTGCGGGCCAAAAAAAGGGTCCCGTGCGAATTTGCGGCGGGTGCGGCGGGTGTGGCGGGTGCGGCGGGTGCGGCGAATGGCTGAACTCGAATCGCACAGAGATCGGATGTGATTTGCACTGCAGTGCGGTGCGAATCACATTCGTTCTCATAAACCGCTGCAATGTGAACCCAGCCTTAGTGACACTGGCGACGGGGGGTGATCACGGGGTTAAACCTTTATTGGGGGGGTTAGGGGGGTACATTAGAACTAAAGGGGGCTAACTCTAACTGCCCTAACAGTTATTACAGTCACAAATGACACCAATGCAAAAAAAAAAAAAAAAAAAAAAAAAATGACATTGGTGTCACTGTGACTGGGGGGCAGGGGTAATTGGGGGGGTGATCGGGGGGTAAAGGGGGGGTGTGAGTGTGCCTGGCATGTTCTACTGTGTGTGTAGAGTGTTGGTGCAACTCACCGATCCGCTCTCCTCCGTGTCGGAACGAAAAATACCGACACGGAGGAGAGAATACATCACTTCCTCTCCTGTGTTTACATTACAGGAGAGGAAGTGATGTCACGGGGGATTCCTATTCGTCGGGAGCGATCGCGAGGGGGTGGCCATGAACGAATGGCCGTCCCCTCGTCCGGGATCGCTCCCGCACGAATACCGACCGCCGCAGGCACCGGGCGGGGGCCCGATCGGGCCCCCGACCCGCGGGAGGCAAGGGACGTACATGTACGCCAATATGCCTGCCCGTGCCATGCTATCGACGTACATCGTCGTGCGGCGGTCGGCAACTGGTTAAGGGTGTTTAAGTGCCCAGTGGTCAAGTGGTTAAATACCACCAAAAGAAAGCTCTATTTGTGTGAAAAAAAGGACAAAAATTTCATATGGGTACAGTGTGGCATGACTGAGTAATTGTCATTCAAAATGTGAGAGCACCAAAAGCTGAAAATTGGTCTGGTTATTAAGGGTGTTTAAGTGCCCAGTGGTCAAGTGGTTAAAGTGAAAAAAGAAAAGTGAAATATTCCTTAAAATATTGTACCTGGGGGGTGTCTATACTATGCCTGTAAAGTGGCATGTGTTTCCCGTGCTTAGAACAGTCAATGCGCAAAATTACATTTTTAAAGGAATAAAAGTAATTTAAAAGTGCTTGCGGCTTTAATGTAATGTCTGGTCCCGGCAATATGGATGAAAATCAGTGAGACAAATGGCATGGGTAACCCCCCAGTCCGTTACCAGGCCCTTTGGGTCTTGTATGGATATTAAGGGGAACCCTGCACCCAAATTAAAAAAAGGAAAGGCGTGGGGCCCCCAGGCCCTATATACTCTGAACAGCAGTATATAGGCAGTGCAAACAAGACAGGGACTGTAGGTTTGTTGTTAAGTAGAATCTGTTTGTCATTTTGAACTGGTACATTTTTAAAATGTAGCTCCAGCCAAAAAAAAATATTTTTAAGCTTTTTGGAAAACAGGGTTATCATCCCTGTAACATTTGGGGTTTTAAGTGAAACAAGGATTGACGATAAAGCATCAGTGGAGAGGAGACACGTTTTTCCCATATTAACTCTTACAGGAGAGAATTTCCTTTCCTATGGGTAGATTTCATCTCAGTTTCTGTTGTCTCCTTACGTTTGCAAGTCGGAGTCGTTTGTAAGTTGGATGTTTGAAAGTAGGGACCTGCCCTATATACTCTGCAGAAATTTGGGCCTTAGGTGTTGGTGTTGCCACAACACTGTAAGCCCTCACAGTTATTCTTGGTGGACGCTGGAACACCCTGCTGTGAACTATTATATCAAGAATTGTAATTATATGCCATTGTTGAACAGTGGTAGAAAAATTGGTGGTGGTGGTGTTGGTGCCACAACACTGTAAGTCCTCACAGTTACCCTTGGCGGGTGATGAAACAGGCCCTGCTGTGAAATATTATATCAAGAATTGTAATTACATGCACCTGTTGAACAAAAAATTGGGCATTTGGCACTGGTGCTGGTGCCACAACACTGCAACCCCTCACAGATACTCTAGTTGGAGGGCAGGAATGAGCCTTGCTGCAAAGTATTGCATCAAAAATTGTAATTACATGCCCCTGTTAAACAGGGGCTACATTTTTTTTCCTTGGGCACTGGTGCTGGTGCCACAACACTGCAACCCCTCACAGATACTCTAGTTTTAGCACAGGAAAGAGCCCTACTGCAAGGTATTGCATCAAAAATTATAATTACATGCCCCTGTTAAACAGGGGCAGAAAAATTGGGCCTTAGGCACTGGTGCCACGACACTGCAACCCTCACAGATACTCTAGTTGGAGCACAGGAATGAGCCCTGCTGCAAAGTATTGCATCAAAAATTATAATTACACGCCCCTGTTAAACAGAGGCTGAAAAATTGGGCCTTAGCCACTGGTGGCAGCGCCCAAAACCAAAAATGTTCTTCCAAGCAATCAGCAGGATTATTGAGGGGGGAGAGGATAGTCAGTCAACATAACAGCATAGTCACTCAGCATTAGCATAGACAGTCTTGAAGGGATGTGACATTTAAAAAAAAATATTCGGTTACATCAGCTTCAGGTGCTTGGTAGCTGGTGGTGATCCAAGACTGATTCATCTTTATGAAGGTCAGTCGATCAACCGAGTCGGTGGACAGGCACACCCTATGATAGGTTACAAAGCCTCCAGCAGCACTGAATGTGCATTCCGAAAGAACACTGGATGCAGGACAGGCCAGTAGCTCAATTGCATACTGTGCAAGCTCTGGCCAGTGATCCATCCTCAAGAGCCAGTAAGCCAGAGGATTTTCGGTGGGAAAGGTATCCAAGTCTGACCTTGCCCCTAGGTATTCCTGCACCATGTAAATCAGACGCTGGCGATGGTTGCTGGAATCGATCATACCTTGGGGCTGTGGGATAAAAAATTGTCTGAACGCATCGGTCAGATGACCACCTTCTCCACCACTCCTTCTGTGACTGACCGAAGCCTCGGCAACACATTGTCCAGGATCAGGAATTTGTAACCTCCCAGTCTCTGGGAACGCATTGCACAGACCTTTCTGCGAGGCCTCCCAAAGATGTTTCATCCTCTGCTCCCTCTGCGAGGGCAAGATAAGGTCCGCAACCTTACCCTTGTAACATGGATCAAAGAGGGTTGCCAGCCAGTAATGATCCCTCTCCTTGATCCAACAAATATGAGGATCCTTCTGCAGGCTTTGCAGGATCAGGGAGGTCATGCAGAGTAGGTTAGCTGAGGCATTCGGTCCGGAGCCCTCTGGGTCACTAAGGACAACATGATCTGCAGCCACCTACTCTCAACCACGTACCAGTCCACGGGTTTCTTGGGACTGTAAATGATTCCTTAAAGACTGCTGCTGATGCTGAGTGCTAGGCTCCACCTCCGTGCTGACACACTCCTCCTCCTCATCTTCCTCCTCCTCTTCCTGTGTGATCGGGCCAGCAGGAACATTGTCTGGATAAAGGGGGCCTTAAGAGGTAAGGAAGTCTTCCTCTTCTTGCCTCTGTTCTGCCTCAAGTGCCCTGTCCATTATTCCATGAAGCGTGTTCTCCAACAGGTGGGCAAGAGGGACAGTGTCACTGATGCATTCACTGTCACTGCTCACCATCCTTGTGGCCTCCTTAAATGTTGACAGGACAGTGCATGCATCTCTGATCATTGCCCACTGGCATGGGGTAAAAAAAACAAGCTCCACTGACCCTGTCCTGGTGCTATAGTCACACAGGTACTCACTGATGGCCCTCTGCAGCATTGCCAACCTTGAGTTCCACCTGGTGGGACAGATTAGGCGGTTCTTGGGAAGGTTAAATTCCTTTTGGAGGTCATCCAGCTGAGCACTGGCATTATATGACTGACAGAAATGCAAACAGACTTTCCTGGCCTGCCTCAGGACATCCTGTATGCCTGGGTACCTTCCCAAGAACCACTGCACCACCAAGTTAAGGATGTGAGCCAAACAGGGCACATGAGTAAGTTGTCCCTGTCGGAGGGCGGAGAGGAGGTTGGTGCCATTGTAGCAAACCACCATTCCTGGCTTAGACTGGCGTGGCATCAACCACCTCTCAGCCTGCCCCTGCTGAGCTGACAAAATCTCTGCCCCAGTATGGCTCCTGTCCCCCAAGCACACCAGCACAAGCACCGCATGGCATCTTTTTGCCTGTGTACTTGCATAGCCCCTTGAACACCTACGGAGCCCTGCTGGTTCCGAGGACAAAGCACAGGAAGAGGCCATGGAGGAAAAAGAAGAGGAGGGGGTGGAGGAGAGGGGTGTGTTAGAATCACCAGTGGTAGCATTTTGTAGGCCTGGTGGTGGAACAACCTCCAACACTACTGCACCTTGTCCTGCATCCTTCCCAGCTGCCAGCAGAGTCACCTGATGCGCCGTGAAAGATAGGTAACGTCCCTGTCCATGCCTGCTGGAACATGAGTCCGCAGTAATATGCACCTTACCGCTGACCACCCTGTCCAGCGAGGCCTTGCGAAGACATTGCCTTCCACATGCCAGTAGAGAGCCAGAATCGGCTTCAGTGAGAAAAAGTGGCGCTTGGGAACCTGACACTGAGGAACCGCACATTCTACAAACTCAGGGGGCCAGAGTCTACCAACTGAAAAGGCAGCAGTTGAAGTGCTAGCAATTTACCCAAGCTAGCATTCAACCGCTGGGCATGTGGATGGCTGGGAGTGAACTTCTTTTGGCGTTGCAGCAGCTGGGACAGGGAAATTTGCCTGGTACAATCTGACATCAGTGTACCGATAGCAGATTGCCCACAAGTACTTGGCTGTGACACGTGTAAGGCTGACCGCAAGTCAGCCTGTGTTTGTAGGAGGAATCAGGAGTCAGTCTGCATAAAGCCTGCCCTCCTCTGCCTCCTCCTCTTGTGGACGCTAGCTTCGTGTCGATGTCACTTGCGGGGGGGTTCCCCCGTGTGGTTCTGCCGAGGGAGAGGGGGTTCGCGGGCAGCTCCGGTCTCCACTAGGGACCCTTCTCCTGCCCGCCTCCCTCTCCGGCTGCCTCTGCCGGAGGGGAGGGGGAGGGAAGTTTGCATCCATAGGCTTTCCCCGTGTAGTTCTGCCGCGGGAGAGGGGGTTCACTGGAGGCTCCAGTCGCCACGAGAGAGCCTTTCTACCGCCCACCTCCCTCTCTGGCTGCCTCTGCCGGGGGGGAGGGTGTGGGGGGGGTGGTTAGTCCGCCCCTCTCTACCCATGTTGTTTCAGCCGGTCTTCTCTCCCAGTGTTTATGCTGGGGGAGGGTGTTTCGGCCCTGCCAGCTCTACTCATTCACCCCACTTCTCCCGGTGGGGGTGTTCAGCCACCTGGGGGCCGTTTCTTCTGCCCGCTTGCTTGCGGGGGGTTCGTCCGCCTCTCCTGCCTGCCTCCTTCTCCTGGTAGTTCTGCCGGGGGTAGGGGGGTGGTTTGTTCACTTGCCGAGGGGAGGGGGGGTTTGTCCGAGGGTGGGGGGGTTAATTTGCCTGGTGGCTGCGGGGGAGATGCTTCTCCCTCCCGCCTCCTTCTCCCGGTGTTGCTTTGGGGGAGGTTCAGGTCACCTGCTTCTGCCGGGGGAGGGGGGGGTTTGTCCACCTGGTGGCTCCGGGGAGCCGCTTCTCCCGCCCGCCTCCTTCTCCTGTTGGTTCGGTTGGAGAGAGGATTCGCCTGGTTTGATGGGGGGGGTCCGTCTGCCTGGAGGTGGTCCACATATCTCATGCAAATTACGGTTTCTCAGGCTAGGTTACGTTTTTCATGCATTTCCCGTTTTCTCATGCATTTTCCGGTCTCATGCAATTTACGGTTTCTCATGAAATTTACGATTTCTCTTGCAAAACACGGTTTCTCGTGCAATTTACGGTCTCTCATGCAGTTTACGGTCTTCTCATGCAGTTTACGGTCTTCTCATGCAGTTTTGGTTTTGGTCCCACAATCGTCTCGCCTGTAGCCCACATATCAAACGTACACGTTCACTGTTGCACCTTTACTACTACCCAACATGGTCTGTGGGTACCTTAGCCCTGAGTGTTCGTTTTTAATTTCCTGTTTTGGCGCTGCAGGTTGCTCGGGCTCACTTCTGCATTTATTAGGGTGGTATCATCAGGTTCACATTCATGCGCTGTTGGTCCTGTAATTTCGGCACCCACGTCCTTACACTTTAGGTCCACGTCCTTTACTTGTCAGGTGCCAGGGGGTTTGTTGTGTCATGGGTGGGTTGTTATTAGGTTTTCTGGTCGTCTCACACAGCTGGGTTGTCCATGTTCTTCCACTGCGGGTTACCCATCACGCCTATAGGTTTAACAGATTGAGGTGATTGTTTTTAATTGGCTTGGTCGGTGGCAAGTCTTCTCATGTTTTTACACCACTCACATTTTGTTCTAAACTCACGTTTCTCATGCAGTTAGTTTCTCATATGGTTGTCCGTAGGCAATTTACGTTTCTCATGCAATTTACGTTTCTCACGCAATGTCACGTTTCTCATGCAATGTTACGTTTCTCTTGTTTTCCAGGTTTCTCTTGTTTTCCAGGTTGCTCTCGTTTTCCAGGTTGCTCTCGTTTTCCAGGTTTCTCTCATGTTCCCCCTGTGTTTTCTCTCGTGTCCCCCCTGGGGTTTTCTCTAGTGCCTCCCCCCCCAGGGTTTTCTCTCGTGTCCCCCCCGGGGTTTTCTCTTGTGTCCCCCCCCCCGGGTATTTCTCATGGTTTATCGTTTCTTGTTCTCATGCAACCTGCGTTTCCTAGGCAGGTCGTGTTTTCTTGCAGCCTTGGTTCTTATGCTGCTCATGGTTAGCAGCTCACGCTACTCATGTTTCTCGTCCAGTATCGTTTCCTTCTCGCAGGTTACTTTCTTGTCACAGGTTTTCTTTGTCTGCTCACGGTTCTCTCGCTAGTTGTGTTCCTGTCCAGTTGGGGGTCAGTCCACACTATCTTTAATTTCCTAGCTGCGTCTGGCCAGGAGTTGCGCTATGGTATGGAGCGATTGGTTAGTCAGCCTATTGCTGCTTCTACTGGCTCAGGGGCTTTGGTGGATCCTGGGGCCCTCTCGGGGCCCGGGTCAGTATCAGTAGGCTCGGGTCTCGGAAGCAGGTACCAGCGTCCCACTTTCTCTTCAGTTCCAGTTTGTGGTAGATTGTTTTTCCTTTTGGCTGTCATAGCACCCTTGATCATTAGGTTTTGTTTTAAGTACCAGGAAGGCTCATGACACTGCTTGGCATGTTTTCTAGACTTTCCAGTCTAGGTTTCCAGTCCTGTTGGACATCCAGTTCCTATTTTGGCTTTTCTGTTTTTTTGTTTTTTTGTTTGCCTCTTCCAGCTTGTATCAGCCCTCAACACTTTCAGGGCGTATCGAGTTAAGTCTCAGCATTTCATGTTGCATGACCCATCAGGTTGTTTTATTTTCTGCACTTTCGTTGAAGCCGTCCAGGGTTCCAGTGGAGTAGACTCTCTGCTGTGCTCAGCTGATTTTCCATTGTGGGTCTTGTTTTTCATGACATTTGACATACTCTCAGGTCTCCTTTTGCGTTGGTTACCAGCTCAGGGCTCAAGGCGGTGCCTTAGCTGGCTTTGTGGTTTCTAAAGCCGGGGGGGTGCTTCTGGCCCAGGGTCTCACTTTCTTTGGTCAATCTACTGGTTGGCACCCAGGCCCTTTCTGTTACATCTGCATGCTCGCAAGGCGCAACATTCGGGGGCAGCGCGGTTGTCAGGTCCTTGGAGCCTGGCCAGGTGTGGTGCTTGGTGTTGGTTTTATACCAGTTTGTTAGTGTTACATTTCTCAAACCTTGGATGGTCCTCTACTGCCTTTCCTAGCACTTCCTTTTCTACAGCAAAGACATACCTCATTGCTGCCACCCCAGGTTAGACGTTAATTCACTGTGTAATCTGGTTGTTAAAGTGGTTGTAAACCCTTACAAACCACTTTGACCTACAGGTAAGCCTAGATTAAGGCTTACCTATAGGTCCAAGAAATATCTCCTAAACCTATACGGTTTAGGAGATATTTACCTGAAGACAACCACCGCTGTCTATGGCGCATGCGTCATAGACAGCGGCGCGCATTCACCCTGGGTAAGCCGCAGATCATTGTGATATGCAGCGAGTGTCGGCTCCCATGCGCATGCACGGGAGTGACGCCATCGCTGCTCTGGCGAATCACAGCGCCGGAGCAGCGGGACCCACCAAGAAGATGGACGCTCGGAACTACAGGGGACAGCGGTGACATCGCTGGCTCCTGTGTCAGGTAAGTGACACATAATGGACTACTATGCAATGCATAGTAGTCTATTATGCTTTACCTTTGCAGGGTATCAAAGAGGAAGTAAACCCATCAGGGTTTACTTCCTCTTTAAGCTTTCATCGTACTGTGTTATTTTTGCCCCCTTTTAGGCATACTGACCACGTGACCCCAGCACACTTCAGGTCTATGTTCTTTATTGCTCTTTGTTCCTTTCCTTACTATCCACAGATTGACTCGGAGTACAAGTGTAAGGCTGACCACAGGTCAGCCTGTGTTTGTAGGAGGAGTCAGAAGTCGGGCTGCATAAAGCCTGCCCTCCTCTGCCTCCTCTCGTGGATGTTGGCTTCATGTCCCACCCACCCATTTCCTTCTTCTTTTCATTTCATTCATTACATTTCATACTTGGGTATGCCCCCTTTTAGGCATACTGACCACGTGACCCCGGCACACTTCAGGTCTATATTCTTTGTTGCTTTTTGTTCCTTTCCTTACTATCCACGGATTGACTCCGAGTACAAACCTAATTCTACACCTTCATTCCTCTCAGTGAAGGTTTCAGAGAGGACTGAAGGTATAGTGGGGTTGGAGATCCCAGCTGATGAGGAGCAAAGAGTGGTTCGCTTTGTTCTTTGGTGTGGCCTTTTAGGTACGCTTGCCAATGAACTACATGGCAGGTCGACATATGTCTGGTCAAGCATGGGGTGCCCAAGTGGTTGATGTTTTGGCCATGCGAAATACGCTTGAGACATATATTGCAAATAGCAGCAGTGTGATCTGATGCACTCATCTCAAAAAAGCCCACACCAAAGAACTTTTGGAATAATGTGCAGAGACAGCTGCACCCTGCACATGCAGAGCTCTGCGGTGTGATTCAGTCAGTGTGCTGCCCTTAAGCTGGCCCCCAGAGGGCACCCTGCCTCATTGAAGATGTGCCTCCTCCTCCTCCTCTCTCCATCGGGCACCCATGTGGAGTCAGTGACCTCATCATCCCCTCCCTCCTCATCACTGGAGCAAACCTGGTAGTATGCTGCAGCTGGGGGAACATGACTTCCAGATTGCTGTCCTTCTTGGGCACCCCCTATCTCTGCACTCACTTTACTGCCTTCCTCTAACTGGGTACCATCATCAGAGCCTTCAAAACACTGGGCATCCTCCTGGAGCATGTACCCAACACTGTGGTCAAACAGTTAGGGGGACTTCTCAGGAGGACATGGTGGGGCTAGGGAAGTGACTGATGCCATCGAGCCAAGGGAAGAGGCCACAGCTGCTTTGCCAGACAAAGTGTCCTGAGCCTGGGTGAGAGAGGATGAGGAGTATGAGGACGGCTTGGTCATCCACTCTACCAAGTCTTCGGCATGTTGCGGCTCAACACGGCCAGCTGCCGAAAAAAGGACAAGCGTGTCCCACGGCTACGTCCTGATGAGGATGCACTGTGTCCATGACCAGCACTGTTACCTCTAGACAGAGAGCCTGCTTGCCCTCTTTTATTGACTTGTGACTGTCTGTCTCTCATTGTTGGCCTTATAGACATACTAATGGCCTGCAGGGAGATGTAGCTGCACAAATCTGGGATGTATATATATATACTGATTATACTGCAGCTAACAGAATCAACTGCCTGCCTGTAGTATTATTAGTATGAGAACACCAGCAATTGTCTTCGGTTAGCTTTAGTTTCACATTGTACAGAGGACACAGTACACTAACTGAAAATACTGCAGCTCCCTGCCTGTGGTATTAGTATGAGAACACCAGCAATTGTATTCAGGTAAGCTTTAGGTGCACACTATGCAAAGGACAGTAAAACAAAATACTGCAGTTCCCTGCCTGTATTTGTATGAGAACACCGGCAATTGTATTCAGGTAAGCTTTAGGTGCACACTGTGCAAAGGACACTAAAACAAAATACTGCAGTTCCCTGCCTGTATTTGTATGAGAACACCGGCAATTGTATTCAGGTAAGGTTTAAGTGCACACTGTGCAAAGGACACTAAAACAAAATAATGCAGCTCCCTCCCTGTATTTGTATGAGAACACCAGCAATTGTATTCAGGTAAGCTTTAGATGCACACTGTGCCAAGGACACTAAAACAAAATACTGCAGCTCCCTGCCTGTATTTGTATGAGAACACCGGCAATGGTATTCAGGTAAGCTATAGGTGCACACTGTGTAAAGGACACAGTACAGTAAGTGAAAATACTGCAGCTCCCTGCCTGTCAGCATATTATGAAGAGAATAACAGGAAAGGATTTAGCTAAACTGAATACAGTATATAAATATATATACAACACCTGGGATGCATATATATCCTCTACACACTGTAACTGACGCTAACTGACTCGCCTGCTCTATCTAACTCAAATTAAATGACACTGTCTCTCTCTCTCTGTCTTTAACCACTGCTGCAACACACTACACAAGGCCGCCACGCAGGTGGCCTTATATAGTGTGGGGCATGTACTAAACCCCCGAGACATAATTGGCCAAAGCCACCCTGGCTTTGGACAATTATGGCTCCCCGTTTTTTCTGCGCTGTGATTGGCCAAAGCATGTGGGTCATAGTTGGCCAATCAGCCACCAGCAATGCACTGCGATGCCGCAGTGAATTATGGGCCATGATGCGCTATTCGAATTTTGCGCAAACGGCCCCTAACATTCGGAATTTGGCAAACAGCCGAACAGACGATGTTCTAGTCGAATATGGGTTTGGCTTGAACTCGGAGCTCATCCCTAGTTAGAGTTGATGGGACAATGAATGGAGCCAAATACAGGGCAAGCTTGGAAGAAAACCTGTTAGAATCTGCAAAAGACTTGAGGCTGGTGCAGAGGTTCACCTTCCAGCAAGAAAAAAAGGCACTGAACATACAGCCAGAGCTACAATGGAATGGTTTAGATCAAAGCATATTCATGTGTTAAAATGGCCCAGTCAAAGTTCAGACCAAATCCAATTGAGAATCTGTGACAGGGATTGAAAATTGCTGTTCGCAGATACTCTCCATTCAATCTGACAGAGCTTGGGCTATTTTGCAAAGGAGAATGGGCAAACAATTCACTCTCTAGATGTGCAAAGCTGGTAGAGACATACCCAAAAAAATATGCAGCTGTAATTGCAGCGAAAGGTGGTTCTACAAAGTATTGATTCAGGAGGGCTAAATACAAATGCACACCACACTATTCAGATATTTATTTTTAAAAAATTTGGAAAACTGTTTATCAATTTCCTTCTACTACACAATTATGTTCCACTTTGTGTTGGTCTATCACATTAAATCCCAATAAAATACATTAAAGTTTTTGGTTGTAACATGATAAAACATGGAAAATGCCAAGGAGTACGAATACTTATTCAAGGCAAAAATGCAGACATCTGTTTTTTCTGCAGGGCACCCCACTGCCCCTAAACAATGGAAACCACCCTAACTGGGTTTTAGAGTCTTTGTGATGATCTTTGAAATTAGTAATTTCAAAATAAATGCAGCTAGAGAGGTCATGGATTATTTGTTTTAAAGTGGTTGTTAACCCATGTAAGTAAGTCTATGCCAGCCCCTCTATTAGAGCCTGGCATAGCACACTGTGTAAGTCTGTTATAAAAATTTGGCTTGTAAACACCTGTTTAGAGCTGTCTTCAGGCTAGTCACATTACTCATGGCCATTGTAAAGCTCCGATGGACGGCTTCTGCAGGAGGGGCCGAGATCTCTCTCTGATGTCAGCTGGGCAGTAGCCCTGGGAGCCAAGAGTCATGTGATTGGACTGAAGATCGCTCTAAACAGGTATTTACAAGCCTTGTTTTTCTAAAAGAATAATACAGTGTGCTATGCCTGGCTCTAATAGAGGGACTGGCAAGGACCATTTCAAAGTTTTAATTTTACTAATAGTGGCGGAGGGGCCAGGACAGAGACAGAGAGACAGACATGGAGCTGACAGACAGGGAGGAGGGGGTTAGGGGGAGAAATGAGAGCAGGGCAGGGCTGCAGATGATGGCGGGACATATGCGGACAACGATGGTCAGGGCTCAGTAGCCCTGATTTTCGATGTCAGTGCAGAGAGGTTTTTTTGTTTACAGTTTTGAGGGGTGCAGATTACACAGCACCAGCACTGTGCTGTGTAAACTACTTTAAGGGACCAGGATCTGCATTTTTTTGGGGGTTAACAAAAACTTTAAATCGTTTATACTGCTTGTTCATAATATGCATATAGCTTATTGTTGGCAATCTGGACCAGGTACACTTTAAAAACCTGCCATGGATTCTAACCTTTCCCTACTATATACTAAATAAAAAAAACTAGTCCATTAGATATTCTTTAAAGTTTCCAATTACAACCTAGCTGCATTAGCATTTCTAAGAACCCAGCATACGTTCTAACAACTGAAATCAGAATGCATTTAAGCTGCATGTTTATTCTGTCCAATCTCAGTGTAGATCTGCCCAAACATGCATTTTCATAAAGCCAGCACACGTTCAACAATCTCCATCCAATAAAGATTAGAATATGTGCTGAATGTATGCACTAAAATTATAAAAGCTGAAATATTTTTGTTTGCTTTGACTTAACAGCACAGCAGTTAAATAAGCCCATTAGTACATTAACTTCTATGTATCCACTCAAGCCTTAAGTCTTTTATTTAAACATATTTGGTTGCCTTGTCTACACAGATCAAAGGATTAGAGCAAGGTTTCTTCAATTTGCCAAGGCTAAAATGTTCGGCACTGAAGGCTTTAATGTCCAGGCTTAGAATTGAAACAGATTGAACTGCAGACAGGTGCCTCTTAGAGTAAGAGTGACACCACATTTTGGAAGAATGGCAGGAAACTAAGATAAAGGAAAGGAAATTGTATGCCATATGAAAAAAGACATCTGGTTACCTTTTTTTCTCTCCTAAGTGAGAAAGAAAATCCTGTTTCCTCCAATAGTGTACTGTAGCTTTACTCTTGACAGAAGCATCACGTCTGTTTCTGCCCTTGTCAACACATCTCACTGTCCACGATCACTCATCATCTCCAGACAGACAGCAGTGAAAGAGATCATCAATTGCCAATGCAATTTTGCAGATACACTTCATAAATTTTAATTACATTCTGACTGAAAATGAATGGTCAGAAAATATAAAACATCTGCCATCCAGATCATTTACATTTTTCATACAATAAATCACCAACAACATCCACAACAATGGATTAAATCATGTGGAGTCTAGTAGGTCAAGAAAGCAGAATAGAAACCCATAGTGTGATTACTGTTTGGCCCCAAGCCATCACACAATGTATCAAAAAGAAAAGAGAAAAAAAAAACTTAAGAACTGGCAGCCATTTTACTCCTGCAACCATAAATAAAAATGTACTCATTTCAGTCAGAGGATAGTAATTGATCTATTACCCCATCAACACAAAAATATGAACATGTTTAAATAAAGGCGTATCTTGACAATTATGACTGGAAAAAGTAGTCATTTATCACAAGTTTGGCTTGTTTATCTTTTGTTGAGGTCATCTGTTTCATTTAAAAAAATCAATTTTTATTAGCATTGTAGACATAAATGCACTATTTTAACACTTAACATATTTTCATTGTTAAGATTATATGATGTAATCGCCTTTTAATACAAGTATGTTAGTATTTGGTAGACTTAATGTTGAGCCCTTCGAAAGGGCTTCTATTCTACAGGAAAGTAAGGCACAGGGATGTTAAAAAAGGTAAATTATTGTGCAGCCCTTGTTATCAAATTAATGTGAGGCTGAAATGAAATTACAGCAGTAGAAGCACTCAACTATAGACACAGTTGTAGTGAGTTTAGAACTTCCATTTTGCCTTCAAAGTAACAACAACACATCACTACAGTGTCTACCTTATGGGCCAAAACAAGATCAAATCACCAAACAGTCACCAAACTTTCAGTACTAAATGACAGTTTACTTCAGATATTGGCAATCAAAGGCACTCATGCCAGGGCAGGCATGCAATGTCATGTTCAGTGGAACCTGGAAAGTCATTCCAATGGCAATCATGTAGAAGTCACCTTGGAAAACATGCAGACTTGGACTGGCCTGCCAGAAGACCAGAGGCTCCTCAGGTGAGCTTCTGCTCCCTACAAATACAGCACCATTGCCACAAGTCATAGTTGATAGCTTACTGGCTGTTGCCCAGGTATCCAATTATGGTACGCAATTTCAAGCTGACATGCTGGTTGTCTAATGCTTATTTAATATTATTGTGTAAAAAGTGCTCCTAGTGTGGGGTTACAAATCATTGTTAGTAGGGATGAGCTCGGGGTTTGAGTTGAACAGAACTCTGTGGGCCGTTCGCACCATATTCTTGTGGCGCTCATGGCCCAAAATGCACTGCTCCATCGCAGTGCATTCCTGGCTGATGATTGGCCAAGCATGCACTGTGACCCCGCATGCTTGGCCAATCACAGCGTCGGCAGCAAGGAGAGCCATAATTGGCCACAGGCAGGATGCCTGTGGCCAATTATAGCTCAGTTTAGTACACGTCCCACACTATATAAGGCCACCAGCGCAGCGGCCTTGTGTAGTGTGTTGGCGTGCAGGGAGAGAGCAGGATAGGCAGGGACAGTATCATCTTTGCTTGTTAACCTAGTGCAATTACAGTGGGTGTATTGTGCCTCCTGCAAAGTATACACCTGAAGCCACACCTTATTGCTGGTGTTGTTCTGTTTCTGTAACACAGGCATCTGCAGCAATTACAGTGGGTGTAGTGTGCCTCCTGCACAGTATATACCTGAAGCTACCCCTTATTGCTGGTGTTGTTCTGTTTCTGTAACACAGGCATCTGCAGCAGTTACAGTGGGTGTAGTGTGCCTCCTGCACAATATACACCTGAAACAACCCCTTATTGCTGGTGTTGTTCTGTTTCTGTAACACAGGCATCTGCAGCAGTTACAGTGGGTGCAGTGTGCCTCTTGCACAGTATACACCTGGAGCTACCCCTTATTGCTGGTGTTGTTCTGTTTCTGTAACACAGGCATCTGCAGCAGTTACAGTGGATGTAGTGTGCCTCCTGCACAGTATACACCTGAAACTACCCCTTATTGCTGATGTTGTTCTGTTTCTGTAACACAGGCATCTGCAGCAGTTACAGTGGGTGTAGTGTGCTTCCTGCACAATATACACCTGAAGCTACCCCTTATTGCTGGTGTTGTTCTGTTTCTGTAACACAGGCATCTGCAGCAGTTACAGTGGGTGTAGTGTGCCTCCTGCACGGTATACACCTAAAGCTACCCTTTATTGCTGGTGTTGTTCTGTTTCTCTAACACATGCATCTGCAGCAGTTACAGTGGGTGTAGTGTGTCTCCTGCATGGTATAAATCTGAAGCTACCCCTTATTGCTGGTGTTGTTCTGTTTCTCTAACACAGGCATTTGCAGCAGTTACAGTGGGTGTAGTGTGCCTCCTGCACAGTAAACACCTGAAGCTACCCCTTATTGCTGGTGTTGTCCTGTTTCTATACCACAGGCAGCTGCAGCAGTTACAGTTGGTGTATTGTGCCACCTGCACAGTATACACCTGAAGCTACCCCAATTGCTGGTGTTTTTCAGATTCTATACCACAAGCAGGCGGCTGCAGTAATTACAGTCGGCGTACTGTGTCATCTGCTCAGTGTGCACCTAAAGCTACCCCAATTGCTGTTTTTTCCATCTCCCTGCAGGCCATTAGTATGTCTGGAAGGCCAAAAAGGAGAGGCAGACAGTCACGAGCCAATAAAAGAGGGAGAGCAGGCTCTGTGTCTAGAGACAACAGTGCTGGCCGTGGACGCGGTGCATCGTCATCAGCACGTGGCCATGGGACATGCTTCTTATTTTTGGCAGCTGGACGTGTCGAGCCGCATCATGCCAAAGACTTGGTAGAGTGGATGACCAAGCCCACCTCATCCTCCTCATCCTCTCTCACCCAGGCTCAGGGTACTGGCAAAGCAGCTGCCAACGCATCCTCTTCATTCGTCTCAATGTCACCAGTCACTCCTTCCTTACTGGTTGATCACAGTGTTGGGTACATGTGTCTTAAGCATATCTCGCGTGGCCAAAACATCAGCCGCTTGGGCACCACATGCTTGACCAGACATATGTTGACCTGCCATGCAGCTCATTGGCAAGCATACCTTAAAGATCCACACCAAAGAACAAAGTGGACCTCTCCTTGCTCCTCATCAGCTGGGATCTCCAACCCCACTAGACCTTCAGCCCTCTCTGAAACCTGCACTGAGAGGAATAAAGGTGTAGAATTAGGTGTACCAGGCAAATTTCCCTGCCTCAGCTGCTGGACCATCAAAAGAAGTTCACTCCCAGCTATCCACATGCCCAGTGGTTGAATGCTAGCTTGGCTAAATTGCTAGCACTTCAACTGCTGCCTTTTCAGTTGGTAGACTCAGCCTCCTTCCATGAGTTTGTGCAATGTGCGTTTCATCAGTGGCAGGTTCCCAAACACCACTTTTTCTCATGGAAGGCGATTCCGGCTCTCTACTGGCATGTAGAAGGCAATGTCCATGCCTCACTGGACAAGGTGCTCAGTGGTAAGGTGCATATTACCGCTGACTCATGGTCCAGTAGGCATGGACAGGGACGTTACCTATCTTTCACGACGCATTGGGTCAGTCTTCTGGCAGCTGGGAAGCAGGATAAGGTGCAGTAGTGTTGGCGGTTGTTCCACCACCATGCCTCCAAAATGCTACTACAGGTTGTGACACACCTCTATTCTCCACCCCCTCCTCTTCTTCTTCCTGCAGGGGCAGGCTGAGAGGTGGTTGACGCCACGCCAGCTTAAGCCAGGAATGGTGGTTTGAGACAATGGCACCAACCTCCTCTCCACCCTCTGACAGGGACAACTGAACCATGTGCCCTGTGTGGCTCACATCCTTAACCTGGTGGTGCAGCGGTTCTTGGGCAGGTACCCAGGCTTACAGGATGTCCTGAGGCAAGCCAGCAAAGTCTGTGTGCATTTCCGCCAATCATATAATGCCAGTGCTTGGCTGGCTGAGCACCAAAAGGCTTGAACCTGCCCAAGAACCTCCTTATATGTGACATGCCCACCAGGTGGAACTCAATGTTGGCCATGCTGCCCATGCAGCAGAGGGCCATGAATGAGTACCTGTGTAACTACGGCACCAGGACAGGGTCAGGGGTGCTCAGGTTTTTTTCACCACACCAGTGGGGCATGATCAGGGATGCATGCACTGTCCTGTCACCATTTGAGGAGGCTAGGAGGATGGTGAGCAGTGATAGTGCATGCATCAGTGACACTGTACCTCTTGTCCACCTGTTGGAGTATACGCTGCGTGGAATAATGGACAGGGCACTTGAGGCAGAACAGAAGCAGGAAGAGGAGGACTTCCTTGCCTCTCAAGGCCCCCTTTATCCAGACAGTGTTCCTGCTGGCCCACTGATCACACAGGAAGAGGAGGAGGAGGATTGCGTCAGCATGGAGGTGGAGCCTGGCACTCAGCAGCAGCAGTATTTTAGGGATGATTTACAGTCCCAAGAAACCAATGGACTTGTACGTGGCTGGGAGGAGGTGGCTGCGGATCATGTCGTCCTTAGTTACCCAGAGGACTCCGGACCACATGCCTCAGCTAACCTACGCTGCATGGCCTCTCTGATCTTGTAAAGCCTGCGGAAGGATCCTCATATTCTTCGGATCAAGGAGAGGCACCATTATTCGCTGACAACTCTCCTTGATCCACAGTAGAAGGGTAAGGTTGCAGACCTTATCTTACTGTCGCAGAGGAAGCAGAGGATGAGACATCTCCAGGAGGCCTTGCAGAAAGGTCTGTGCAACGCATTCCCAGAGACTGGGAGGTTACAAACTCCTGATCCTGGACACCGTGTTGCTGAGGCTTCCGTCAGTCACAGAAGGAGCGGTGGAGAAGGTGGCTATCTGGCCGATGCATTCAGACAATTTTTTAGTCTGCAGCCCCAAGGTATGATCGGTTCCAGCAACCATCACCAGGGTCTGATTTACATGGTGCAGAAATACCTAGGGGCAAGGTCAGACTTGGACACCTTTCCCACCGAAAATCCTCTGGCTTACTGGGTCTTGAGGATGGATCACTGGCCAGAGCTTGCACAGTATGCAATTGAGCTACTGCCTGTTCTGCATCCAGCGTTCTTTCGGAACGCACATTCAGTGCTGCTTGAGGCTTTGTACCCTATCATAGGATGCACCTGTCCACCGACTCGGTTGATCGACTGACCTTCATAAAGATGAATCAGTCTTGGATCACCACCAGCTACCAAGCACCTGATGTAACCGAATATTTTTTTTAAATGTCACATCCCTTCAAGACTGTCTATGCTAATTCTGAGTGACTATGCTGTTATGTTGACTGACTATCCTCTTCCCCCTCAATGATCCTGCTGATAGCTTGGAAGAACATTTTTGACTCTGGGTGCCGCCACCAGTGGCTAAGGGCCAATTTTTCAGCCCGTTTAACAGGGGCATGTAATTACAATTTTTATGCAATACTTTGCAGCAGGGCTCATGCCTTCACTCCAACTAGAGTATCTGGAAGAGTTTGCAGTATCGTGGCACCAGCACCAGTGCCTAAGGCCCAATTTTTCAGCCCCTGTCTAACAGGGTCATGTAATTACAATTTTTGATGCAATACTTTGCAGTAGGGCTCATTCCTGCACTCCAACTAGAGTATCTGGGAGAGTTTGCAGTGTCGTGGCACCAGCACCAGTGCCTAAGGCCCAATTTTTCAGGCCCTGTTTAACAGGGGCATTTAATTACATTTTTTGATGCAATGCTTTGCAGCAGGGCTCATTCCTGCACTCCAACTAGAGTATCTGGGAGAGGTTGCAGTGTCGTGGCACCAGCACCAGTGCCTAAAGCCCAATTTTTTAGCCCCTGTTTAACAGAGACGTGTAATTACAATTGTTGATGCAATACTTTGCAGCAGGGCTCATTCCTGCACTCCAACTAGAGTATCTATGAGGGGTTGCAGTGTTGTGGCACCAGTGCCTAAGGCCCAATTTTTCAGCCCCTGTTTAACAGGTGCATGTAATTACAATTCTTGATGTAATATTTCACAGCAAGGCCTGTTCCAGCGCCCACCGAGAGTAACTGTGAGGACTTACAGTGTTGTGGCACCAGCACCACCACCACAACCACCAAAGGCCCAATTTTTCTACCACTGTTCAACAATGGCATGTAATTACAATTCTTGATATAATATTTCACAGGAGGGCGCTCCAGAGCTCACCAAGAGTCACTTTGAGGGCTTACAGTGTTAACTTGTGGCAACACCAACACCTCAGGGCCAAATTTCTGCAGAGCATATAGGGCAGGCCCCTACTTTCAAACATCCAACTTACAAATGTCTTCTACTTGCAAATGGAGGGAGACAACAGGTAGTGAGATTAAATAAGACGGACGGCCAGAAAAATTATACAGGGGTGATAACCCTTCCCTATGTTTTCCAAAAAGCTTAAAAATAGATTTTTTGACTGGAACTACACTTTAAAAATGTACAGAGTAAGAAAAAATTGTTTTTTTGTGCGTTGCGCTGCTGGATTATATATGTCCTGGATGGGGGGAGTGAGGAAGGAAAAAAGAGGGGTTTTTTTATGGGGGAGGGGAAAAAGGTTTGGGGGAAAAAAAACGCTGAAGTTGATAAATTGGTGTGGCGGATTTAGGGATGTCAAGTCTGCTTATCACAGAGTTTTGCAATCCTTGCTGTGTATGTCAGTAAATGCAGCAGAAGTAATGGATAGCTGGCAGGATCACAAATTATAGTCCACAGTTACTGGTTGTGGAAAATAGTCATAGAAAGGGGATGATTTCTTTAGCACAGGCAGGTAGGCAGCATGTTCAAGGATAGAAGGTACCTTGTAAAAGACATATAAACAGAAGAAAAAACAGCGCCAATCTAAGTGCAGTATTGTTGAATCAAAGACATTTAATTTGTGAAGTTATGCACTCACACTCTACCAGAAGGTTTCAGGCACAGCATGTATCTAGAGGGCATCGCAGGGCTCTCGAGGAGAAGCGGTAACTCGTTCGGCTGTATCTCTCGTCCGGTGGCGCCGGTGGTTCCCAGCGTCGCACGGCTTGGTGTAACAGCGTCAGGGAGGTCCGTTCGTCCGTCCGTTCGTTGTTATGTTGAGGGGCGCACTGCGATGACGTTTCGTTGTTGTTTACGTTGCACGCGTTCGGAGCATGCGTGCTCCTTCATCATGAAGGAGCACGCATGCTCCGAACGCGTGCAACGTAAACAACAACGAAACGTCATCGCAGTGCGCCCCTCAACATAACAACGAACGGACGGACGAACGGACCTCCCTGACGCTGTTACACCAAGCCGTGCGACGCTGGGAACCACCGGCGCCACCGGACGAGAGATACAGCCGAACGAGTTACCGCTTCTCCTCGAGAGCCCTGCGATGCCCTCTAGATACATGATGTGCCTGAAACCTTCTGGTAGAGTGTGAGTGCATAACTTCACAAATTAAATGTCTTTGATTCAACAATACTGCACTTAGATTGGCGCTGTTTTTTCTTCTGTTCACTTTAAAAATGTACCAGTTCAAAATTACAAACAGATTCTACTTAACACAACAAACCTACATAGTCCCTGT
The DNA here is from genome assembly GCF_037356315.1 of Lithobates pipiens. Lineage (NCBI taxonomy): Eukaryota > Metazoa > Chordata > Amphibia > Anura > Ranidae > Lithobates > Lithobates pipiens. The sequence goes on from NW_027507764.1 coordinate 384,126,390, forward strand.
CATGTTTGCACCGCCTGTATACTGCTGTTCTGAGTATATAGGGCCTGGGGGCCCCACGCCTTTCCTTTTTTAATTTAGGTACGGGGTTCCCCTTAATATCTGTACAAGACCCACAGGGGCTGGTAATGGGCATGGGGGGCCACCCATGCCATTTTTCTCAATGATTTTCATCCGTATTGCCGGAACCAGACATTAAATTAAAACCACAAGCAGTTTTAAATTACTTTTTTTTTTCATTAAATGTCATTTTGTGCAGGGACTGTTCTAAACACGGGAAACATGTGCCACTTCACAGGAATACTATAGACACCCCCCAGGCACAATATTTAATGGAATATTTCACTTTTTTTTCACTTTAATCGTCATTAAAATCAGTGCTCCCAAAAAAGGCAGTTTAAAAAAAAAATTTGCATTGATCCATGTCCCCTGGGGCAGGAGCTGGGTCCCCATACCCTTTTTACTACAATATATTGCATATTAGCCTTTAAAATTAGCACTTTTGAGTTTGAAGGTTTGAGTCCCATAGACTGTAATGGGGTTCTAAAGTTCATACAAATTTTCAGTCCATTCAAAGGTTCTGGTGCAAACCAAACTGGGGGGTGTTTGGCTCATCCCTAATTGTTAGTAATCATTGTTCACACTGGGGCCATGGCCACATTTGCGGTAAAGCACCACATGTTTTAGCAATGCTTTACCTCTGTTTAAGCTGCGCTTTTGTGCCACCAGCAGGACACTTTTAACCCCAAAGAAAGGGTTCAAAACTCCCATGTTGCAGTGCTTTGGAAGCGCTGCCAATTTATTGCAATGGATAGAGGCATTTTGGGAGCGATGTATACAGTGCTCCCAAATTACCCCTAAGATGCTGCTTGCAGGACTTTTTCTAACGTCCCGCAAGCGCACTGCCCGGGTGTGAAAGCACCCATTGCAATGAATGGGAGGCAGTTTTCAGGCGCTTTACACGTGCTATTTCTAGCGCTAAAATGCCTGAAAACCTCAGTGTGAAAGGGGTCTTAGCGATGCTACAGAAGATGAAATCATACTGTAAATACAATCAAATACAGTTTACAAAGAACAGTAATACATTTTTTTACAAGGGTGAACGTTGTGTATATGTTTTCCTTTAGCTAATTTTTACAGTTGTTATTCACGGGTATGTTTTACTGCATTTGAAAAACAAAATAGGCATCATTCATTCATGTGATGGTGTTCATGAAAAATTCCCTTATTATTGTCACAATGGTGATAGTCATTTTTTTATGCTCTGTTATTATTTGCACTAAGAGCAGAAGCTGCTGTAATGTTGTAATCAGCCCGTATACGATTATTTATTAATGAGCTGGTTTCTTTATATGCAGATTTTCTATGCAAATGTGAATTATTTAAAAGATGCAGCCCTGTAGGTTTCAGCCATCAACTGCCAATGAATTATATCCTCTGTTATTGTTTTAGTGATGCTTTAACATAATGAAAAATAAAGTGGTCTTTGTATTGATAGTTAGATATGAAAAAGTCAGATGTAAAGATGTTTTACAATGCTTCGGTTTTGTTATTGAAATTCTTTGTTCGACACCAGCTATAGGAATTTGGAAAAGTGACTGTGTTGTAAGATATCTTCTATATATTGTATATATAATAACATCAAAAATGCAAGCATTTTAAAGAGGAAGTAAACCCTTCCAAACAACTTGGACCTATAGGTAAGCCTAGATTAACCTCCCTGGCGGTATGATTCAGTCTGGAATAAGGTGCTGAAAGCGGTACAATTATTTTGCATGGAAATCTGGCTTTTATTTTGTAGTCCTGTAATTCTTAGGAATAACGCTCTGAAATCTCTTCAAACCAGAGTCTAGCGGACATCCCGGGTATGATAAAGTTTATAATATAATAAAGAATAATAAAAATTATTCAATAATGTAATCAAATCCCAAAAAAACTGAAAAAGGGACATGTTTTGGTTGCTATGGACAATCTCCAAATTCCAAGCAGTAAAAAACTGTATTTATAATATAAAAGTGCATGCAGGGCATTGCACAAACCACTAGGGACAAAGGGGGTGTGTATTTTTTACTACAGCACTGTAATCTGTAAGATTACAGTGCTGTGTGTGTTTTGTGTACTTTTACTTTTTTGAATTTGCCGCCGTTCTCCGCTCCCGTGCGCCGTAACGCCGCAGGGAACGGAGCTCGGCGGCATTCGGCACTGTGAATCGAGCGGAGGACAACTCGATCACACAGCGCGGCGGACATCGCTGGATCCAGGGGACAAGGTAAGTAACGATCCCTGTGTCCTCCCCTGCATCGAGCGGTGCAAGCCCGAGTCTGGCTCGGGGTTACCGCTATTGTAATGAAATTCCCAACCCGAGCCAGACTCGGGATTACCGCTAGGGAGGTTAAGGCTTACCTGTAGGTCCAAGCAATATCTCCTAAACCTATATGGTTTAGGAGATATTTGCCCGAAAATGGGCACCGCTGTCTACGGCGCATGCGCCGTAGACAGCGGCGCGCATGCGCACTAAATGCGGCAAATCCAAGTATGGATTTGCCAAATTTGTCGACTACCGTGCGCATGCGCGGGAGTGACGTCATCGCGGCTTCGCCGTATGACAGCGGCGGAGCTGCGAGGCGCGACTCCCGTGCGCATGCGCGGGAGTGACGCCATCGCGGTTGCGCCGCTGTGATTCGTCGGAGCTGCGAGACGCCACAAGCAACATGGATGCGGCGGACTACAGGGGACAGCGGCGACTTCGCTGGCTCCTGTGTCAGGTAAGTGACACATAATGAGCTACTATGCGATGCATAGTAGTCCATTATGCTTTACCTTTGCAGGGAAAAAAAGAGGAAGTAAACCCATCAGGGTTTACTTCCTCTTTAAGTTGTTTTGGGCTTATTAGCAAAAATACAGTATAAATACTGTTTCACAGTGTTAATTTTTCAGTTAAAATACAAAGTACATATTAATGTAAGAAAGTGATCTGGCTATCAATAAGTTATCTGGCAGAATCACACTTTTCGATTATATGCACTAGCTCCATGTGCTACAGTTCCTAAACATATTTAGTAAACAATGTGGCTGGTGATAGCGCCTAAATAGTGACATTAAAATGGTGTAGCTGCCCTTTTAAGAGAGTGTGGACTCTAGTGATATAGTAAACAAAGGACCACATGCCTCAGCTAACCTACGCTGCATGGCCTCTCCGATCTTGTAAAGCCCGCGGAAGGATCCTCATATTCTTAGGATCAAGGAGAGGCACCATTACTCGCTGACAACTCTCCTTGATCCACAGTAGAAGGGTAAGGTTGCAGACCTTATCTTACCGTCGCAGAGGGAGCAGAGGATGAGACATCTCCAGGAGGCCTTGTAGAAAGGTCTGTGCAACGCGTTCCCAGAGACTGGGAGGTTACAAACTCCTGATCCTGGACACCGTGTTGCTGAGGCTTCCGTCAGTCACAGAAGGAGCGGTGGAGAAGGTGGCTATCTGGCCGATGCATTCAGACAATTTTTTAGTCTGCACCCCCAAGGTAAAAGTGTTGGCGCTACAAAACAACACATATATGGTGATTCAACACATAAAATGGTGCATGATAAACTATGTGCATATTCAAATAGCAAACTGATTAATGTCCATTGTGACAATCCCAACACCATACAAACATATAAGAATTCTTCTGATTTTATGTATCTTTAAATAAGTGCTTCACCACGAGTTATGAGGTAGATGGCAACTCGCCGAATGTGTTTTACCACTTTTTGAAAGAAGAGATTTATGATGTAGTATGTTTTTTATTTAAAATGGGTTTTAAAATTATTATATAGGTTGCACTCACATGTGACTGTGCCAATCCCGGCACTAAGGTGTCTCTCTAGCTATACTAGTTGAATGTCACATATGGGACCTGGAAATGACGAATTTGTGCTCCAACATACGTTTCACTGTACCACTTCCTGATGACACCAGTACTGTGAAACATACATCAGAGCAGGGATTTGTCATTTATGGGTCCCATATATGATATTCAACTAGTATATCAAGAATGAGGCATGGATTGCATGCCGTGGGGAGCCTGGCATACCTATCCGCACATGTTCTAGACACTTTAGTGCCATGATTGGCACAGTCACATTTGAGAGCATCCTATATTATAAACCATTTTTAATAACAACTTACTACACTATAAAGCTCTTCTTTGTGTCCCTGGTGGAGTCTGTTTTTCACATCCCCAGCCTTTGTCAGAGGGGGTTCCAAAATGAAGAGACACACACCCAGGATCTATCTGATTTATCCAAATAAAGTGTGTTTTGACCTACCCTAAAAAGTGGTCAAATACCTTTAGTGAGTTTCCATCTACCTCATGAGAACTTGTGGTGAAGCACTTATTTTAAGATACATCAAATCAGAAGAATTCTTATTTGTTTTTTGTGGTGTTGAGATTGTCCCAATTAACTTTAATCAGTTCGCTATTTGAATATGCACATGGCTTATCATGCACTATTTTATGTGTTGAATTTACCATATACTGTAGGTGTTGATTTGTAGCGGCCAAACTCCTAAACATATTTGTTGCAGCTCATGACAATACATAGTAACACATTACCTTGTGTTGTGGTGCATTTTGTTGGTAAAAGATACTGCATGTAACATTATTTGTTCATTCTTTTGCATTCAAAAGGACTGGGCTGCCTTAAAATACTGCATGTTAACAAGTATGTATAAATGCAATGCCCAAGAGCAGCAGAGTGTGTTTAGGCCCTACAAAAGGTCAATTGTATCAGTAAGTATTCAAGAGCCATTATTGTTATTATCTGACAACACTGGCCTTGTAATGTAATAGTAAACTCATGCCCCTTAAACCAGTAAGGATGCAGAGGGGCAAAAGTTAGAGTCAGCCTCAGGTCTGAGTCAGTCTCAGCCTTGTGTTAAAGAGACCTTCTTACTGCTCTCATATAACTACAATTTGTACAATCTGTCAGCCAAATACTTTTGTCACTTATGGGACTGATGCTATCCCCTGAGTTTTCCATTATCCATTGCAGCATTTTTGTAATTTTTTTTTCTCTAATGTTCTCTTCAAATGAAGGACTTGCAGTAAGTGTCACAATATGACAATATACTTCCAAAAAGATCTCATCTGGAAGTGTAACTTAAGGAAAGTGGCATCAGAGAGGGGGGAGGATCACCCGTTTATGTCACCAAGTGGCCCCGCCCTCAGCTATATAATAGCTGTCATCGAGAAGAAGCGTTACTCGGCTGGAGCCTCCCTCCTGTAGGTGGAGGTGCTGTGGCTTATTTTTCTTAATTCGGCTCATCGGGTGGGGTGATAGAAGATGAATGTACATTGCGGGACATTTTTATTTTTTATCTTTTAATAAAGGACCTGTCCCTAAGTGTCTCCTGTCTTTTTTACTATTTTTGATAATTTTTTTTGTGAAATGATAGGGGTACAATGTACCTGTTACCAATTTACATGGGGGGGGGGGCGAAATCTAGGGGTTCCCTTGTTAAAGGCAGCTTCCAGAGTCTGAAAAGCCCCCATCTGCATACCCCCCATGAGGCCCTGGTCCCCATCAACATGGGGACAAGGTGCTTTGTGGGGCTACTCCAAAGCACCCTCCCCATGTTGAGGACATGTGGCCTGGTACAGTTCAGGAGGGGGGGGTGCTCTCTCATCCCCCCTCTTTTCCTGTGGCCTGCCAGGTTGCGTGCTCGGATAAGGCTCTGGTATGGATTTTGGGGGGACCCTATGCCATTATTTTTTTTTCAATTTGGCGCAGGGTTCCCCTTAAAATCCATACCAGACCTGAAGGGTAAAAATGTCATTCTCTGCTGCAGAAAAGTGCTTGACATTTTGCAACCCGACTTTGGTGCCCCATAACTCGGGGTCACTTAGAGCTAGAAATTTGGATATGTTGTAGTGCCCATTCTACTGTGTTTGCATACCAAATCTGGGGTCCCTAGCTATAAGTGGCCCCGAGATACATGGCTCCAAAGTCGGGTCGCAAAATGTCATTTTTCGAATTTGATTCGAATTTCGTTAGCATTGTAATTCAGTAATTCGGATGCATCCAAATGTCTGAATAATGAAAATTCGTCTGAATTTCAATTTGGAACGAAACTAAATGCACATGTCTAGGTCAGACCCAAAAGCATCCTCCCCATGTTGAGGGCATGTGGCCTGGTATGGTTCAGGAGGGGGCACTCTCTTGTCCCCCTCTTTTCCTGTGGCCTGCCAGGTTGCATGCTTGAATAAGGGTCTGGTATGAATTTTGGGTGGACCCCTACGCCATTTTTTTTTTATTTTGGCGAAGAGTTTCCTTTAAAATCCATACCAGACCCTTTGTGGTATGGATTTTGGGGGGGACCCTTCTACATTTTTTTTAATTTGGCGGAGGGTTCCCCTTTATTTCCATACCAGACCCAAAGGGCATGGTAATGGACTGGGGGGACCCCATGTCATTTTTTTCAATGAGTTTTATCTATATTTAATTTAATTTAATTTAATGGACATTCAGAAGCCATGCAAGAGAAAAAACTTTTTTGTTCTTTTCTTTGGGACTATTTTCTATTTGACCTAATGGCTGTCATGACTGCATTTATGAACTGTCACGCCCCTTCCCTCTTTGTATTTTATGGACAATTGCTATGCAGCTGAGATTATGTGTTTATTATTCTCTATTTTTACATGCTTAGGATAGTGGTAAATGTGTGGGAAAGTAGTCCAGGTGAATGTTGGGGGCATATTGGGGGCAAAAGGGTTTGTGATTGTAATGCTTGTGACAAAAGAGAAGATTGTAATATGTCCAAACCATTGTGACTCCATTTTGTTATGCTTCACCATTTTAGGTTAAAGGTTGTTTTTATTTTAGCTTGGTTTACAAGCAAAAATGTCTTGTCATTTTAACTTAAACCTGCAATTATAAAAGAATGCTCAGACAAATGCTTGCACAGCAGTGTACTCTATATATATCATTGTGGATTGGTTTGTCCTTTCCTGTTCCCTGTTCTGTAGGCCATGCGACAGAATGTATGACTTGACATTGTGAACTTATGATAAATGTATTTTAAGGGTCACTGACTCGTATAACCGTATATTTTATAAAAATACATAATGTACTAACCACTCCCCTCTTCCTTCTTTTGATTGGTATGTTGAATCATATATAAGCTGTAACAGACATTTTATGAATGCACAACCTTGCTTTTCTTTTCATTTGGTGTCTCCAGATATCCGAGGGCCCTGTTGGTTTACCTACAAGAAGGGTGGCCATCCAGAATACCTACTATTTCCTTTCAGAAGGGGGCTCATCCGGGATAAGACAGTCATCCATGGTGGGTATACCTTTGTCTATTTTGACGAGTTCTTCCTTACCCTGGCTCTGATAAAGTCTTAGCCTTTTAAATTTAAAGAGAAAGGAAGGACGGACCACACTTTAATAGACACACTCACGGGAGTATAACATTGTAGGGTCAGCGGGAGACCTGAGTCTTTATTTAAGACTCCATATATTAGAAACTGCAGTTCAGTACCCTATTGGAAAGGGTATTTAGGTAAGCAATAGTGCCCGATAAATCTTTGCTTCTCTTTCTGTTGCATAGAATTAATAAGATAATTTGTTGTGTAGATACACTGACTGTAAGGTAGGACAGTCAAAGTGGTCTACAGTATTTTGCATTATGGGTGTATGTATGTTCATATAATCTTCTAAGTTTTCTTTAAAGAATGAAAGAAGCTATGGGGAAAATATCAAATGTGGTTTTGTCATAACTTAATGTGTTAAAAAGACTAAATAAATTAAGAAATTGTGTTGCTGTGGTGCATATGGGAAAAAGGGGGTTTTGGCTATGCAATTTAAATTTAGAATACCATATGGATATGGATATTTATATTTTTGCTTAATGCCAACAAATATCTACAATACAGACATACAGTATATAAAGAGAATGAATATCAAATGAGTCAGTATAGCAACACTACAGTAGTATGTGAGGTAGGTCTCCCCTTTACTAATATTTGTTTATAGAATTGTAATTGTTTGGAGTACATGTTAAATACATGTTTTGATGACTCTTTGAAAGTAAAAAGATTTGTTTTTTTGAAGGTTGCAAAAGAATGTGCTAGGTGTGCTGGGGGTTTGTGTAAGGAGAGGGAATGTTCTGAGAACACCCTACTTTGTGATGAGGATAAAGTAAGTGCATTTAAAGGTGTTATTAATTAAAACATCCTACTTTGTGGAGGATAAAGCAAGTTAAGTTTCAAAGGTGAAGAGGAAGAGAAGATTTTTTTGTATGAATGAAAATCAAATTAAATCAGGAAAAAAGAGAGCAGCAAAGAAAAACTCAGAGTATTAAGGTCTAGGGATTGCAGTGGAAAAGTTAATAGAACTTACCACTCCTAGGGCCAGGTAACATCTAAGCCCTCGTACACACAGTCGGAGATTCCGTCGGAATGTTTCCTATCGGACCGTTTTGTCGGGTATTCCGACTGTGTGTGGTCTGCATCGGACTGTTTCCGTCGGAATATCCGAAGGACCAATTTTTCAAACTTGCCGGTAAAATTTTCAGACAAAATGCTACGATCGGACATACTCCGATCATGTGTAGCCTACTCCGACGGACAAGATGCCACGCATGCTCAGATCAAATTCCTAGACCAAAGCTATTGGCTACTAGCCTGAACGTAGTCCCGTCTTAACGAAATAACATCATCACATTATGTACAATCGGATTTTCCGACAACTTAGTCCGACCGTGTGTATGCAACATCACTTCCGGACCTCTTCCGGAATTAATCCGTCGGAATTACTCCGACGGATTTGGTTGTCAGAATCTCCAACTGTGTGTACAAGGGCTAAAAGCTTGGGAACACTGTGTCAGTTAAGATCCCCAGTTAAGGTTCTTTATCAAAGGTAGCTACTGATATATCCTATGAAGCCCCCCCACCCCAAAGCACCTCATCCCCATGTTGATGAGGTCTGCGGGTGGGCGGGCTTATCGGAATCCGGGAGCCCCTTTGATAAGGGGGCCCCAAGATCCTGGCCCCTCACCCTATGTGAATGAGTATGGGGTACATCTTACCCCTACCCATTCACTTAGGGAAAAAAGTGTCAATAAAAAAACACACTAGACAGGTTTTTAAAGTAATTTATTAGGCATCTCCGGAGGTCTCTTCCGACTCCTTCACGCTCTACGGCCTCTTCTCGTGCTCTACGGCCTCTTCTCCCGCTCTCCGGGCTCTTCTCCCGGTCTCTGGTTCTTGTCCCGCTCTCTGGTTCTTCTGCTGGGCTCCTCCGCTATCTTCTTCCAGCTCTTTTGCTAGCGGTGGCCCGGTCTTCTCTGTCCTTCTTCCCTCTTTTCTTCTTCCGATGTTGACACGATGCTCTCTCCCACTATAATAAAAGCGTGCGAAGTGTGCAACGACTTATATAGGCATGGGACGTGGTCACCAGGTGATGTCATTCGGTGACCCCGCCCCTTAGGATGTCACAGTCCCAGCATGCCCTGGGACTTTTTATCATGACTGCGACATTATGGCAGACACATTGGACACTTTTGACACTATTTTGGGACCATTGTCATTTGTACAGAGATCAGTACTATAAAAATACACTGATTACGTTGTAAATAACACTGGCAGGGAAGGGGTTAAACACTTTTTTTACAAGGGCATCTCCCCATTCTGCGGCTCCATGACACAATTGCCGGGGCACGGGCGGACATAGAGTCCGCAGGTCCCATGGGCACGGACACGTTGAAAGCAGCGGGTGCGCGCATGCCAGCTAGCCCCACCAATTAAAGGGGACATACAGATACACCCATTTTCCCACTGCTGCCATTGTGCCAACGTATAACGGCATGCAGCACTCAGCAAGTGGTTAAAAATACATGTTTATTGTTAAAATGTTCCAACTATTGTCAGTCTATTCATGAAATGTGTATAGTTAATTGGAAACATTAAATGGGAATGTGACACATCACTGACAAATCACATTTATGCGCTGGTACCAAATGTTTTTTTTCTTTGATGAATCTGATCAGATACAAATTTTTAAAGTAGCATTTCAATTTATGCATAGGGTATTTTGATTATTTCAGTTAGGGTCTAACTTTAAAGAGGAAGTAAACCCTGATGGGTTTACTTCCTTTTTGATTCCCTGCAAAGGTAAAGCATAATGGACTACTATGCATCACATAGTAGTCCATTATGTGTCACTTACCTGACACAGAAGCCAGCGAAGTCACCTCTGTCCCCTTGTGTACGGACCCTCCATCTTCTTGGTGGGCCTCGCTGCTCCGGTGCTGTCATTAGACGGAGTCGTGATTACGTCACTCTCGCGCATGTGCACGGGAGCCGCCACTCGCGGCACATCACTGTTAACAGCGGTGTGCTCAGTGTGCCTGCGCGCTGCTGTCTACGGTGCATGCACCGTAGACAGCGGTGCCTGTTTTTTGGCAAATATCTCCTAACCCGTGTAGGATTAGGAGATATTTCTTGGACCTATAGGTAAGCCTTAATCTAGGCTTACCTGTAGGTCAAAGTGGTTTGTAAGGGTTTACAACCACTTTAAGGACTGTTTTAGTTGTAATTGCCTATCCTTACATTACTGAAGTTAATAGGTGTTTTTTTTTTTTTTTTTTTCAAAATCAGCAAATGTGCTATATTTCGGATTGATATAATTGCCCTGGGCTCCGAAGTGTTCAGTAAATGGCATTATAGTGTTATAGAAGAACCTAGAGTGGTGTTTCATGTAGGAAAAAAAATGTGTTGATGTTGAGAAAAAAAAAAAGGGAACTTTGCATTGTATAGGGACATTGCCTGTTACAAGACAAGGGAATGGTTATTTGTGCAAATGGTTTTAATTGTGTTAAGCTGTATTAACAATGATTGGGGATTTTAAAATGTTAGATTTTATCTTTTTTGGGTTAAATACGTTTTAAATAGTTTAAGAATATCATAATTAAGAAGTATATATCTATGCTATAGAAAGACTAAGGAAGTTATGTATTCCAGGTTCTACGCCAGAGGAATTTGGTTAGTAAAAAAAAAAAGGGTGAAACTATAAATGTTTGAAGAGTTGCTGAAATGAAGTAACAAGGACCAAAATAAATTGCTGCGTGTATTAAGTCCACAAGATACTAAATATTGAGGGGAAAGCTTGTTTGAATAATAGTCAGAGTGACTAATCTGGATATATTTACCTTTTGAATTCCCAGAGTGTCAATCGTAAAGTGTGAAATGATGTAATGTTGTTTATCCATCAATGTTTTGTTTGTTGCTGATGATCAGATATATTTGCAAAGTTGGGAGGCTGACTTCTGAGTCAGAAAATGTGTTTGGGTAAAATGTTCTGTTCGGAGACCCTCGGGTCCACTTGGGTCCCAGGAATAGAAGGAACTAAAAAGATGTTTAAGTTTTGTTGAAATCCTGCTGTAATACTGGATTTGAAGGAAAAAAACAAATGTTTAGTTAATAAATATAGATTCAATATATTTAAGACTTGCTGAGAAACATTTTTATTTCTGCATGCTTTACTTATGTTTAAGTCAATGAGGGATATTATTTTTAATACCTCAAATGGTTAAGGCCTGAATTGATCAGACAGATTCTGTGATTATTGATGTTAGATGAGGAGTATCTGCCCCAGCCAGCCAGCATTCACCCCTAGTCCCATGCACAAGAAGAAACGCCCATCCCATTCATACCCTATATCCCATTTATACCCTACCCTATACCATATCCAGATTAAGAGATCACTACAGCTTTTACATGGAAATCTTTGTTGTTCATCTATGTTGTTCAAATGCCATGAGAGGTGCTGACATGAGTAAAGGCGGACTCCTGCTGGAAAATGTTCCTGGGAATGACATCTTGAGGGTTAGCCAAATTCCTGTGAGCATCATGAGAGAAAGATCCAGATGTGCCAGCCCGAAGCCCCAGTCTAGCCCATTGCATCAGTTCCAGTCTGTGGATATCGAGTACTATCCTTACAAAAAGGCAGGTTTTTTTTAGGGTGGAGGATCTTTGTAAAATATTAATGAGCACAGAATCGAAACAAATGTTTTGGGTAAAGTTTAGGAGAATGAGAAGTATAATGTGCACATTTCCTTTTCCTTCCTTTTTATGAATTTAATGGACATTCAGAAGCAATACAAGAAAAACATACTTTTTTTGTGCTTTTCTTTGGGACTATATTTTATTTGGCCTAAAGGCTGTCTTGCCCCTCCCACTTGCTTTTATGGACTGTCGAAATGATTTCAACATGATTCGACATTATTTCAACCACATTCGAAAATATTTTGTGACCCGACTTTAGGGCCATGTATCTCGAAGTCACTTAGTGCTAGAAACTCCAAATTTGGAAATGTTGTAGTGCTATTACTATTGTGTTTTCATACCAAATTTGGGGTTTCTAGCTATAAGTGACCCCGAGATATGTGGCCCAAAAATTGGGTCGCAAAATGTCCTTCTCTGCTCTAATAACTAACATTTTGCGACCCGATTTTGGGGCCACATATCTCAGGGTCACTTATAGCTAGAAACCCCAAATTGGTGTGCAAACACAATAATACTAGCACTACAACATATCCAAATTTGAAGTGTCTAGCACCAAGTGACCCCGAGATACATGGCCCTAAAGTCAGGTCACAAAATATTTTTGAATGCGGTTGAAATAATGTCGAATCATGTTGAAATAATTTCAAGCCCAACTGCGAACGTCCAGTACTTTATTAGTTAAATATTCATGGCATTGGACAGTAACAAGAATTCAAATTAATTTTGGTTAGAAAGCTTTAATCTGGGGTGGTATTCTGCAGTAGGACTATGGTAGTTGAAGATGGCAAATATATTTTTTTACAATGCAAGCTGGATGATCTTGAATTGATTCTTGCCACTATATATATACCTCCCCCATATAATTCAGAAATAATTTGTCAGCTTATTTCCTTTGCAGGAGTCTCTCCTCAGATACCATTACTGGTACTTGGGGATTTCAATAGTGTTGCCGATATGAGGTGGCACAGATGCCCAGCTCCAAGGTCAATGACCAATGGGCACCTCTCCCCCTTTGGACGACTATGTCAGGAGGTAGGACTGTATGATATGTGTAGGAAGCTACACCCTGAAGAAAATGCCTATACATGCTATTCTAAAACACATAACACACTATCAAGAATAGATTTGGCTCTGTGCTCATCTGATTTTATATCATATGTGTTGGATGTGAGTATCGAATCTCGGGGTATCTCCTCTGTTAGTTACTTTAACATCAGGGCATCAGGAGTCTAATATGTCTTGGTGGCTGAATCATTTCCTAAGGAGGATGTCATTCCTAACCATATCCTGGATTTTTGGTCCCTCAATTTAGGCTCTACTTCCATACAAATTGTATGGGATACGCTAAAGGCTGGGGATTGTTAATCCAGAATATAAGCATTATCAAAAGTGCTTCCCCTAGAGAGCTTGAGCTGGCGAAGGCTGACATCTCCACGCGGAAGCCATATATATTCAAAATCCTTCTCCGGATATCAAACAGGAATGGCTTTCATCTCAAAATAGGCTGAACGAACTATTGGAATCTAGGGCCAGGAATAAACTCTTTTTTTCAGAAGAGATTTAGCTGGGCTGAAGGAGAAGCGAACGGTAGATTATTGGCTCAGATAGTAAGGTCCCAATCTAACTCTACACATGTTTCAGTCTTAATGAATGTAAAGGGGGAGGTTTGTAACCAGTAGGGATGAGCTTCGAGGTCAAGTTGAACATTGCCCGTTCACCCGTTTGCCGAACAGCAAACAATTTGGGGTGCACCCTATAAAAGTCTATGGGAGAAATCTAAAATGCTAATTTTAAAGGCTTATATTATAAGCTATTATCATAAAAAGTGTTTGGGGACTTGGGCCCTGCCCAAGGGGACATGTATCAATGCAAAAAAAGTTTTAAAAAACAGCCTGCGTTACATCAGAGGGGGCGCGGTCACCCGCACGGCACTGGGGAGGCCCGGGTTTCCCCTTGCGTCAGAGGGGGACGGGGTCACGTGACGGGTGGCCCAGTCCTCAGCTAAGAGACCTGTCAGGCTGCCGGGATTCCCGCCGTTTCTCCGGTAGAGACAGGATGCTCTGCGCTGGACATCATTGTTGGACCCTGGACCTGGAGAGGAGAGATCATCCATCGCTGGACCCCGGAGAGATAATCACCCATCGCAGGATACCGAGAGTGGATTACCACCGCTGGAATCTTTTTTTTTTTTTTTTAATAAAGGACGATGTCTGTGTTTTTTTACAATTTTTTACACTTTCTTTGTGAAATGGTAGGGGTACAATGTATCCATTAACATTTCAAACAGGAGGGGCTGGGATCTGGGGGTCCCCTTGTTTCATAGTTTCATAGTTTCATAGTTAGTAAGGTTGAATAAAGACACCAGTCCATCCAGTTCAACCTGAGTGAGTGTCTACAATTGTCCCTATCCCTGTACATTACACACTCACATTGGTCCCTACTTTCAAGGAGCCCACAATCCAAGATCCCCATTCATATACTAGGGCCAATTTTGGACAGAAGCCAATTAACCTACCTGCATGTCTTTGGTTTGTGGGAGGAAACCGGAGTACCCGGAGGAAACCCACGCAGGCACAGGGAGAACATGCAAACTCCAGGCAGGTAGTGTCGTGGTTGGGATTTGAACCAGCGACCCTTCTTACTGCTAGGTGAGAGTGCTAACCACTACACCACTGTGCCACCCAAAGGAGGTCTCCAGATTCCCATAAGCCCATTGCGGGGATAAGGCCCTTGTCCCCATCAACAGGTTGAGGGTTTGTGGCCTGGTACGGTTTAGGAGGGGGTGCTCTCTCTTCCTCCCCTCTTTTCCTGCGGCCTGCCAGGTTGTGTGCTCGAATAAAGGGTCTGATATGTCTTTTTGGGGGGAGCTCCACGCCATTTTTTTTAAATTAGGTGTGGAGTTCCCCTTAAAATACATACCAGACCTGAAGGGTCTGGTATGGATATTTGGGGGGAACCCTGCATATTTTTTTTTTATTTGACACGGGATTCTGGCCAGGGTTGTGGGGATGAGGCCCTTGTCTTCATCAACATGGGGACAAGGTGCTTTGAGGGGTCTGTGACCCCCAAAGCATCCTCCCAATGTTGAGGGCATGTGGCCTGGTATGGTTCAGGAGGGGGGGCGCCCTCTCATCCCCCCTCTTTTCCTGTGGCCTGTCAGGTTGCGTGCTCGGATAAAAGGTCTGGTATAGATTTTTAGGGGGAGCACCACGCCTTTTTTTAAAAAAAATTGGCATGGAGTTCCCCTTAAAATCCATACCAGACCTGAAGGGTCTGGTATGGATATTTAAGGGGAACCCCATGTCATTTTTTTTTTAATTTGACGCGGGTTTCCCCTTAATATCCATACCAGATCTGAAGGGCCTGGTAATTGAATTTGGGGGAACCCTACGCTTTTTTTTTATCACTGACTTTCAATGACTGTTCTCTGTATTATCGGGAGCCGACAATTCATTATAGCCACCAGTGCTTTTAAATGACTTTTTTTCCTTCAGAAATTACACTTTGTGCAGGGACAGTTCTAACCACGGGAAACATGCGCCCCTTTACAGGCATACTATACACACCTCCTAGGTATGAAATTTAAAGGAATATTACACTTTTATTGCTTCACTTTAGGCATTAATAAAATCACTGCTCCCGAAAAAATTGACGTTTTTAAAACTTTTTTTTGCATTGATACATGTCCCCTGGGGCAGGTCCCAGATCCCCAAACACTTTTTATGACAATAACTTGCATATAAGCCTTTGAAATTAGAACTTTATATTTTTCATGTTCGAGTCCCATAGACTTTAACGGTGTTCGGATGTTCGAACAAATTTATTGTCTGTTCGCATGTTCTGATGCGAACCGAACTGGGGGGTGTTCGGCTCCTCCCTAGTAACCAGACTAGTTCAATTATATCTATCCTTAAGTCCTATTATCAAGATTTATATACTTCCAGGGCAGATTTTACCCTTGCATAGCTATCTAGTTACATGGCCAGTATTGATCTCCTGGCTATTTCAATAGAAGAGAGAGAAATTCTCAATGTCCCACTCACTTTAATGGAAGTAGAAAATGCAGTGGCTAGTTTTCCCAATGCCAAGGCCCCAGGGACCGATGACCTTCCTATTGAGACCTATAGAAAATATAATAAAGAATTGCTTCCCGCTCTTCTTAGCACACTAAATGAGGCTTTTCATAGGTGCCAGCTCCCAGACTCTATGGAACAATCCGTAATAGTAGTAGTCATACCCAAAAAGGATAAAAATTTGCTACATCCTGAATCTCATAGATCAATTTCTCTATTATCTACAGACGTTAAAACTCTTGCAAACATACTTGTAACTAGACTAAATAAGGTTATTAACAGTATTATTCATCCAGATCAGGTAGGATTTATGTCCAACAAATCAACTGCATTTAATATCAGACGTGCATATTTAAATATGCAGGTTCCGGCCCCGGGTCATTCAAACTGTGATTTCTTAGCACTAGACACAATAAAGGCCTTTGATTGTGTCGAATGGCCATATTCGTGGGCCATTCTTGATAAATTTGGGCTTGGTTCCGGTTTTTGTAAGTGGATCTGTTGTTATACACTGCTCCGGGGGCATCGATTAGGATGAATGGCTTTCAATCTCCTAGTTTCAGACTTTGGACACTAGGCATGGGTGTCTGCTGTATCCCCTGCTTTTTGCCCTGGCCATAGAGCCTTTGGCATGTCTTATACAGGCCTCTCCTGATGTTACTGGTCTGATTAGGGGAGACATGCAGGAAAATATATCACTATATGCAGATGATCCTCTCTTTTTTGTGTCTAATGTCTGTTCATCTCTGCCGGTAGTAATGGAACACGTTAAGGAGTTTGGAAGTTTTTACGGTCTAGGTATAAACTGGGAGAAATCCATGTTGATGCCTTTAGACCCTCTTCCGGATCCACTACCACCTATACTTTCTCATGTTAAGGTTGTATCATCTATAAAATACTTGGGTATAACTATGACAGACTCCCCACAGTCAAATATTGTAGATAATATATTTCCATTACTTATTAGATTTCAAAATCAGAGTAAACCCTGGACTAAGCTCCCTTTATCGCTAATAGGTCGTATCAATTTAATGAAAATTATATGGATGCCTCAGCTTCTCTATTTTTTACATAATGCCCCGATTTGGGTACCTATCCGGATCTTTATTAAGATAAACACTATATTTAGGCGATTAAATATGGTGGCACAAAACCCCTCATATCAAACTGGAGAATTTACAGCATCCCACAAATGCCGGTGGCCTAGCATTTCCTAATCCAAGGCTATATTTTCTTGCCTCCAAATTATAGCATTATGCTGGATGGGAGTCTGAACAGATATCTTTTCCTGCTCTGCAATTATTTTCTTTTGCATTTAAGGGTCGGTCTCCACTCTTTGTCCTCGATGGTGCAAGAGGGGATGTCTCACTTGCTGATATGCCTACTTGTATGTCAATCTGTAAATTATGGGATACAGTTAAAAAAATGTTGGGTGTCTCATATCCCACTAGATACACTCCCATATGGGAAAAGACTTTCTCAAATTTCAGTTCTTACAGGCTTTCAGAGATGGGCAAAACTAGGAATAACTACTTTAGCTCAGCTATATCAAAATAGTATACTTAAGTCCTTTGAATATCTGAGGGGAGAGTTCTCTGTAGAATCCAGCTGGTTTTACCAATTCCTTCAATTAAGACATGCCCTTCCTGCCCAGTTTTCTTCTGCTAAGATATTTTTCCCCTCTATCCTTGTCTTAGATAAAATAGTATGGGCAGGGTAAACAAAGGGTCCTACCTCGGTTACTTATAAGGTACTGTCAGATGGGTTTGTATTGAACCCCGTTATCCATTCTCGGGTTGGCTGGGAGAAAGATATTGGTCCCATCTCTGAGGAGATTTGGGACGATGTCCTTCGGTCCCCGTCCAGTGTGTCTCTTTCTCCATCACACAGACTGACCCAGATTTTTATTCTCCATAGGGTGTATACAACCCCGCAGTTTCTCTGTGCAATTGGACTGAAATCTGAGCCAGCCTGTGCTAGATGAGGTAACAGGGGTACATTAATACATCTTTTTTGGCGATGTGCAAAACTTCAAAGATACTGGGTGGAGGTGATTGATATCTTAAATAGGGTATTGGATATTAATATTCCAGTTGAACCGCTTATATGTATATTGGGTTACTGTGACATCTCTATCTACACCTCCCCTACTGGTAATACTATTTTGTTGCCCATAGACAGATTGCTCTTAAGTGGACCTCTCCATATCCACAGACTGTGTCCTATTGAATTGTAGATCTCAATAGGATCATACTTTTTAAAAAGTATACATATTCCCTAAGGAACTCACTGAATAAGTTGATGTTATATGGTCTAGATGGCTTCAATCTATGACCTAGGTATCATGTCAACCAATGTGTACTGTGTACTTTGTAATGCTGGATATTGTTATTTCCTTTTTTTTGTGTGTTATGCATACTCCAAGTTGGGGGGGGGGGGGGGGGGGGGTTGGTGGGGCTTGTTGAAGGAAAGGGGTTTGGGGTTAAATGTATTTCTTTTTTCTGGGGGATTTTGGTTTGGTGTGATTTCTATTTTTGTGGTTTTGTCTGTATCGTGTCATTTTCGTATAAAATAATAAAAAGGATGTTTAATCTTGTGAACTTACTGTACATCAATAAATATCATTGGGTCCCACAAGAAATGGGAGGAAAAGACTATTCCCTGACAGCTGCATCATTCAATGAAAGATCCTTCACCCATGCAGTCCGGCATACTCAATGCAAAACAAAATCCAACTAAAAATGACTAAAAAACAAAAAGCATTTAAACTTTTTACAAACAAACAATACAATAAAATAAATATCTTATAAAAATATAGATTGTTACTACAATAGATTTTATTCCACACACATACTCTATAATTAAATCACAGTTAGACATGTGCACATTGAAATATTTTGTTTCGGAATTTCGTTTTGTTCCGAAAAATACATTTATTTAGTTACTCCAGAAATTTGTTTTTATTTATTTTGTTTTGTTAAAAAATGCATTCGTCCAAAAATCCAAAATAATTAAGGTTGAATCTGTCATTGAAGGCATCTGTTCAAAGAAGATTCGGCAGAGCAGCTAAACTGTACGACACCGCATTTCTGGTCGAATGTTCTGCCTAAAAGCTATAGTAGAATTCTAATGTTGTATTACACTAGTAATAATTATATTTATTAATTATTATTACTAGTCACCCAACATTAGAGTTCTTCTATAGCCTATGGGCAGAGCATTTGACCATAAATATCCGCTTGTGGCGACTGCTTCGTCGAATCTTCATGTCAAATCTTTTCTCTCTATGTCAAATAATCTTGGACTAATAGAGTTAGGTTAGGCACATTCAACCTTTTTTGCTATTGTCTCTATAATGTTGAATCTTTTCTCTCTATGTCGAATAATCTTGGACTTAAACGAGTTAAGGTTAGGCACATTCAACCACAAGTTCGATGGACACAGATTGCTATTGTCAGCGTCATGTCGAATCTCCTATCTATATCGAACTGTTGTCACAACAAAAATGAAAATAAAGCATGTGTTTATGTCATAACTTTCGTTTTTTGGATTCTGCACGTTCGTTATCGTTTGTTAAAACGATAGCGAAAATACCTGAAATTCGGACGAAAATGCATTCGGATGAAAACGAATGTACATCTAATCACAGTGCATAAGTAGATGTATTTCTAATCATTCTAGTCATTATTAATGAATTCTCTACTAGAGTGAAAGTGAGGACAACATACTACCATCAACTACCAAATTAACTATTTCTATTTTGTTTTACAAGGTATCCCCCTCTATTACACATATTCTATTCCTCTTGTTCTTCCTTACAAGTTTCTCATGATATACCAAAAACCATCTTCAACTCATTATACAAATTCTATAGATCCCAATGTGAAGGAGAAACTAAAATTACACCAACATTAACATATAGGTTAAAAAAAAATGCACATAGACAAGTTAACTATATTAATAGACATAGACAAGTTAACTATATTACAGCAGAAAAGATTGCCTATAACAGTGGTTCTTAACCGGGGTTCCGCTGGAGGTCCCCAGGGGTTCAGCGGCGATCTCACTGTCAGTTGCAGGCAGCTGACAGAAGGATCACAGACACAGGCAGAGATAGGCAGGGAAGCGGTTGGCACCCTATTGGCTGTATCGCGCTGTTCCCCCTCGGCCCCTCCTCCTTCTCCCCTCCTGTCCTTCCCAAGTGCTTGTAAATGACATCATCTGGAGTGGATAGGAGGAGGAGGGGCCGAGGGGGAACAACGCGCCACTGGAGAAGATATGAAGCCAGCAGAAGAAAGCAAGTAATGAAGTATCCCCCCACAATGTGCCCAACAGTCTGTCCCCTACCCCATGTAATGTGCTGTCATGTCCCCTGTCCCATGTAATGTCCTGTCATGCGCCCTGTCCCATCTCATGTGCTCTCATGTCCCCTGTCATGTGCTGTCATGTCCCCTGCCCCATGTCATGTGCTCTGCCCCATGTCATGTGCCCTGTCCCATGTAATGTCCTGTCATGTGCCCTGTCCCATGTAATGTCCTGGAATGTGCCCTGTCCGATGTAATGTCCCCCATCATGTGCCCTGTCCCATGTAATGTGCAACATCCCATGTAATGTGCTCTGTCATGTGCTCTGCCCCATGTAATGTGCAACATCCCATGTAATGTGCTCTGTCATGTGCTCTGCCCCATGTAATGTGCACTGTCCCATGTAATGTCCTGTCATGTGCTCTGCCCCATGTCATGTCCCCTGTCCCATGTAATGTCCTGTCATGTGCTCTGCCCCATGTTATGTCCCCATCCAATGTAATGTCCTGTCATGTGCTCTGCCCCATGTCATGTCCCCTGTCCCATGTAATGTTCTGTCATGTGCACTGTCCCATGTAATGTGCCCCATCATGTCCCCTGTCCCATGTCATGTCCCCTGTACCATGTCATGTCCCCTGTCATGTGCCCTGTCCCATGTAATGTCCCTTGTCATGTGCCCTGTCCCAAGTAATGTCCCCTGTCATGTGCCCTGTCCCAAGTAATGTCCCCTGTCATGTGCTCTGCCCCATGTAATGTGCACTGTCCCATGTAATGTGCTCTGTCATGTGCTCTGCCTCATGTAATGTCCCCTGTCCCATGTAATGTCTTTTCATGTGCTCTGCCCCATGTCATGTCCCCTGTCCCATGTAATGTCCTGTCATGTGCTCTGCCCCATGTACCATGTAATGTCCTGTCATGTGTTCTGCCCCATGTCATGTCCCCTGTCCCATGTAATGTCCTGTGATGTGCACTGTCCCATGTAATGTGCCCCGTCATGTCCCCTGTCCCATGTCATGTCCCCTGTCCCATGTCATGTCCCCTGTCATGTGCTCTGTCCCATGTAATGTCCCTTGTCATGTGCCCTGTCCCAAGTAATGTCCTCTGTCATGTACCCTGTCCCAAGTAATGTCCCCTGTCATGTGCTCTGCCCCATGTAATGTGCACTATCTCATGTAATGTGCTCTGTCATGTGCTCTGCCTCATGTAATGTCCCCTGTCCCATGTAATGTCTTTTCATGTGCTCTGCCCCATGTCATGTCCCCTGTCCCATGTAATGTCCTTTCATGTGCTCTGCCCCATGTACCATGTAATGTCCTGTCATGTGCTCTGCCCCATGTAATCCCATGCCCCATGTAATCCAATGTAATGTGCTCTGTCATGTGCTTTGCCCCATGTAATGTGCACTGTCCCATGTAATGTCCTGTCATGTACTCTGCCCCATGTCATGCCCCCTGCAATGTCCTGTCATGTGCTCTGCCCCATGTCATGTCCCCTGTCCCATGTAATGTCCTGTCATGTGCTCTGCCCCATGTTATGTCCCCGTCCCATGTAATGTCTTGTCATGTGTTCTGCCCCATGTCATGTCCCCTGTCCCATGTAATGTCCTGTCATGTGCACTTTCCCATGTAATGTGCCCCGTCATGTCCCCTGTCCCATGTCATGTCCCCTGTCATGTGCCCTGTCCCATGTAATGTCCCTTGTCATGTGCCCTGTCCCAAGTAATGTCCCCTGTCATGTACCCTGTCCCAAGTAATGTCCCCTGTCATGTGCTCTGCCCCATGTAATGTGCACTGTCTCATGTAATGTGCTCTGTCATGTGCTCTGCCTCATGTAATGTCCCCTGTCCCATGTAATGTCTTTTCATGTGCTCTGCCCCATGTCATGTCCCCTGTCCCATGTAATGTCCTTTCATGTGCTCTGCCCCATGTACCATGTAACGTCCTGTCATGTGCTCTGCTCCATGTAATCCCATGCCCCATGTAATCCCATGTAATGCCCCCTGTCATGTGCCCTGTCCATTGTAATGTCCCCTGTCATGTGCCCTGTCCCATGTCCCATGTAATGCCCCCTGTCCCATGTAATGCCCCCTGTAATGTCCCCTGTCCTATGTAATGTCCCCTGCCCTGTCCCCTGTCCCATGTAATGTCCCCTTTTCCATGTAATATGTCCTGTCCCATGTAATGTCTCCTGTCCTGTCCCCTGTCCCATGTAATGTTCCCTGTCCCATGTAATGTGCCCCATGTAATGTGCTCCGCCCCATGTAATGTGCACTGTCATGTCCTCTGCCCCATATAATGTCCCCTGTCATGTCCCCTGTCCCATGTCATGTCCCCTGTCATGTGCCCTGTCCCATGTAATGTCCCTTGTCATGTGCCCTGCCCCAAGTAGGGTCTCCTGTCATGTCTCCTGCCCCATGTCATGTCCCCTGTCCCATGTTATGTCCCCTGTCCCAAGTAATGCCCCCTGTCATGTGCTGTACCTCATGTAATGTGTTCTGCCCCATGTAATGTCCCCTGTCATGTGCTCTGCCCCATGTAATGTCCCCTGTCATGTGTGCTGCCCCATGTAATGTGCTCTGCCCCATGTAATGTCCCCTGCCATGTGCTCTGCCCCATGTAATGTTCCCAGTCATGTGCTCTGCCCCATGTAATGTCCCCTGTCATGTGTTCTGCCCCATGTAATGTGCTCTGCCCCATTTAATGTCCCCTGTCATGTGCTCTGCCCCATGTAATGTCCCCTGTCATGTGCTCTGCCCCATGCAATGTCCCCTGTCATGTGCTCTGCCCCATGCAATGTCCCCTGTCCCATGTAATGTCCCCTGTCCCATGCTCTGCCCCATGTCATGTCATCTGAATGGATCAGCTCTGCAGGAAAAGAAAGCACAAGGTTTACATTACATAGGTACATTTTAATATTTATTCTTTTATTTAATGCTATTTCTACAAATAATTTTTATCAACAGCCCGCTGATCATACTAATGTTCCATGAGCTGTAGATGTGAACATTTCAGGGGTTCCACGTGATCTCAAACTTTTTGCCAGGGGTTCCTCTAAAGTAAAAAGGTTGAGAAACACTGGCCTATAAGCATGTTTTCAACCAGAAAAAGCATGTAGGTTTAATCAACCACACATAAACAGGCAGACTACACTGCAGCAAAATTTGTGGCTTATAGTCAAACTGATTCTCCTGGAGAGGAACCACCCCCGGACATCTTCATTCTCACAATCAAAATTTACCTTAATCCACATACCACTCTTTGGCATTAGCTTTCTCCAGGGTTAAGACTATAACAGGGGCCACCATAGTGGAATCGTTGTTCATAAATTGATGATAGTAGTTTAAGAATCCCAAGAATCTCTGGGTAGCCATGAGGTTGGAGGGAAGAAGACCATTCAATATTGCAGACACTTTGAAGGTCCATGTGCAAACCATGTCCCAAGATGATGTAGCCCAAGAATGTTACTTTAGGGACTTCAAAGATGCATTTCTCCAGTTTAAAATTGGTGAGGCTAAAGCATCTAAAAAACGTATGGGTGTGAAGATGGTGAGGTAAAAGATGGTGGGGTAAAAGATCAGAAGAGAATACCAAAATATATTCCATGCATTCCACCAAGGATCTGTGGAGTAGGTTTCTAAAAACATGTTTAACAAAATGCTTAAAAACTGCTGAGACTTTGCACAGGCCAAAGGGTATTACCTGATTTTTATAGTACCCATCTATGGTATTAAAAGTGGTTTTCCACTGATAAGATGTAAGCCCCCAAGGGTTAAATTTGAAAAAAAATATTTGGTCCCTCAAAGTTGGTCGAAGATCTCACTGAAGAGGGGGAGAGTGTACATGTTCTTTACCATGCTGTTGTTTCTTCTACAATAGCCTAAGCTAGGAAAAGGAAAATAACAATCTCTCTGTTCTATAAAACACAGCCATGCTCATTGCCATTTTTGCAATGTACTCCTCTATGGCTTTAGACTTGGAGAGGCAGAGAGGGTCAGTGTATACATGAGGGATATGAGGACGTAAGCAGTCTGCATTTTTTTTCTAAACATCCCAGAATGTTTTGTTGCTCTAAACTTCACAGAATTCTGCACATGTTGGTGGGATGGTAGAAAATGTTTCATTAAGAAGGATTGGGACAGACTTTGAAGGCATGACTTTAGATAAACCAACCTAATTATTTCAGTTAATGAAATGAGTATGAGCCCACAGCCACAAGAGATCTAAACCTATAGAGAGAGAGGACTTGGGAAGAATAAAAAAAAATGCATTTCTTCACAATGTCTAAGCCAAACAGCAATTAGATTGATGCTGACTGCCAGAAAACTGAAATGGAGGTTAAGACTGTGCAATCACTGGCTGAGATTTCCAGAGGAGCTAAGGTGGAATTAAAATGCCCAGGGCTTAGAAAGTGGCCTGCTGTGCCAGACTCTAGGAAATCTTTAACCTGGTGATATTTGTTGATGTTTCCGAGTGTGACAACAACATACATGGATATGGTAAAAAGCAGGATAAGAATCGCCTACCTCTATCCCAGAAAGGAACTTGGCTCATGGATGATGAGGACATTTAGAGAGGAAATGTCCCTTCTCTTCACAATAGCAACACAACTCCTGATCAGTTGTTCCTGGATGTTTCTTGGATGAAAGTGGATTCTGCTCAACTGTGTGGGATTTTCCTGGCTGGAGGACGGACCTGATTATGGATCAGAGAGGATTCTGGTAGGGGGCAAGCAGTATTGAGTTTCTGCTTCTAAAAAGAGGCCTTTTTGGGAAAAGTGCACTAAGCAATGAAATTCTGGAAGTTGATAGGCAAGAATCTACCAACCAATTCATCCTTGATATGGTGACTTAGGTCCTGCCAGAAGGTAGCCACAGGGCTTCATTGTTCCAAGTACTGAGAAGAGGGTATAGAAATTTTGTACTGGTAGTTTGTTTCTTCTCCCGCTGAGATTCATCCAAAACCAATGCAGCTGAATTTATAGTACCCTGGACATGCTATTTGCATTAGTCAGTTACATTTCTATCAGTTAGTTGAATTAAATGTTTAGTTTTAATCATAATGGTCATTCAATTTTTTTTCTTATACCTAGTTACCAGGATTGGGATTGATGGAACGTTATCTATTTGGAAAAGTTACGATGTCCAATAATATTTGGCAGGAATCAAGTTGCCACCTTTAGTTATTAATCAAATGTATCCCAAAGGAACAATATATGAAGGTTGAACATAACCGTAGAAATATTTGACATATTAGATTCCTCGGGGTGCAGCTGTCCTGAAAATACATCTTAGACGGAAAGGATATTTGTCACAAAGATATGACACCAAAAATGAGGATAGATCAGTCTTTTATGGAGATGGGCAAAACATAAGACTGATTTGATTACTTTAACCACTCACTGTAGTACAAGCACACTAAATCTATATGACAACATTATTGACAAGTGACAAGCCAGTTTGCAGTTTTTAAATGTCTGCTCTCCCCTACTGCAGATCTAAGCTGCCAACACACATCACAACCTGGCTGCACAATTTTCCTTTGATTTGCCAGTAGCTATGTAGTGTAAAGACCTACAGTGTCTTTAAAAAGTATTTATACCCCTTGACATTTTCCACATTTTTGTCATGTTACAAACAAAAACGTAAATGTATTTTATTGGGAATTTATGTGATAGACCAACACAAAATGGCACATCATTTTTAAGTGGAAGGAAAATGATAAATGTTTTTTTAAAGTTGTTTACAATGTAAATATATGAGTCAATACTTTGTAGGACCATGTTTTGCTGCAATTACAGCTGCAATGAAGGCTAACCTCCATCAAAGTCTCAAGTCTTTTGCAGACTCTAAAAGGTTTTCTTCTAAGATTGCCCTGTATTTGGCTGCATCCATATTCCTATCAACTCTGACCATCTTCCCAGTCCCTGCTGAAGAAAAGCATTCCCACAACATGATGCTAAAACCACCATATTTCATGGTGGGGATCGTGTTTCAGGGTGATGTGCAGTGTTAGTTTTCCAACACACAAAGTGTTTTGCTTTTAGGCCAAAAGGTTACATTTTTGTATCATCTGACCAGAGCACCCTCTTCCACATGTTTTGCTGTGTTCCCCACATGGCTTCTCGCAAACTGCAAACAGGACTTCTTATGGCTTTCTTTCAACAATGGCTTCCACAAAGGCCTGATCTGTGGAGTGCACAATTAAGTGTTGTCCTGTGGTCAGATTCTTCCCCATGGGCCTCTTGGCTGCTTCTTTGATTAATGCTCTCCTTGCCCGACCTGTCAGTTTAGGTGGACGAACACGTCTTGATAGGTTTTCAGTTGTTCCATACTCTTTCCATTTTTGGATGATAAATGAACAGTGCTCTGTGAGATTTTCAAAACTTGGAATATCTTTTTTGTAACCTAACCCTGCTTTAAACTTCTCCACAACTTTATTCCTGACCTGTCTGGTGTGTTTCTTTGGCCTTCACGATGCTGTTTGTTCACTAAGGTTCTCTAACAAACCTCTGAGAGATTCACAGAACAGCTGTATTTATACTGAGATTAAATTACACACAGGTGGACTCTATTTACTAATTGAAATGGAGAAATCAAATACATAAATAAATGAATGAAAATATATAGATAAAACCTGAAACCTAAAAGGTCCAAACCCCTACCATAAGCAATAACTAAAAGAAACAGGTGTGCCAATCTATAAGAATATTCACAGTGCAAAAATACACATGACAAAAATTAGGGAAAAAAAAGGAGTCTCCTTTCCCAGCTGAAGCCTATTAAGAGAAACTAGTCAGGTGGACCACATTGTGAGATGTATAACTGTTTGAGCTGGTTGGTGCAAACCACCGCTCTGTTTTATATGTGCATTTATTTTTGCTGATGTTTGGCTGCCTTGATGTAAGTTTTTAGTGTGCTGTTTTAATAAACCCTTTTGTTGAAACATATTGCACTATGAGGCTATCCTCTTTCCTTTATGCTCTGGGATTTATCCTTGAGCTGCCAGATTGGATATCAGCTTTTCCAAAGATACAGTGATTCCTGCATCCATTGAAAAACCGGGTCCGCTTTTACAGCTTAAGGTGTTGGAGCCTGATGGGATGATTGTGCAGTATCTGATACTGCTGTTATCTGGAATTTGGTTTGTTTTTACAGTCCAGTCTATTGGAGCATGGTGGGATTATTATCCAGTGCTTGAAACTACTGCTATCTGGTAAGTAGTGAATCTTTGTAGTTATGGGATATTAAAGTCTTTGTGTTTTGAAGAGCACTGAAGTTCCTTTATATTTGGCTCACCCAATTCCCTTGAAGAGCACAGAATTTTTCACATATTTGGTTCACTCAGTTCCCTTTTGTATAAGGGTTTGTCAGTTGGACATTTTTCATGCACATCTTTTTATGCAATTTTTTGTTGCACCTTTTATGAACTGAATCATATATTTTTCACTTTATGAGTCATTTCCTCAAATGTTTCTATTTATTTTATACACTTGTTTTTGTAGGAGTGGATTGTGCTGTGAATATTCCTATAGATTAGTGCACCAGTTTCTTTTAATTATCTATGACAGGGGTAATTTTAAAGACAAATTGAGGTACTGGCAGTATTGAGACATGGTCCAATAGCACCCCAAGCAAATATGCCAAAGTGCACCTCTTCTTCCTGTACTGACGCAGATGGTGCTTGCATATCTTGAAACAGAGTGGCCAGCACAGGGTGCAGAGAAGACCCTAAGGTTTCCCCCTTTCAGTCAATAGAAAGGGATGGGGGAGTGGGTCATGTTGCGATGTAGTTAAACAAATGCAATTTTGTCATAAAAAGTGCAAATCACAGCGAACACATGTCAAGCGTACACAATGGCAGTGGCAATGGCTTTCATTCATAGCCATTCATTGTGTATTATTGTGATCTCTGTGATTGGTCACAGTGATCACATGGTACAGACAGGGCCAATCAAAGATAAGTAAAAATCAATACTAAATTGATTAAACCGTGCTTCTTCCCTAATAAAGTGCAAGCATGCAAAAGTGGTTTAGAATGAGCACCAACATGATAATATAATAATATGTGTATAAATCTATGTTGATTACTACTGATGATACTGTTTAATAGGGATGAGCCGAACACCCCCTTGTTAGGTTCGCACCAAAACCTGCAAACAGACGTAAACTTTGTGTGAACTTTAGAACCATATTAAAGTCTATGGGACTCGAACGTTCAAAATATAAAGTGCTAATTTTAAAGGCTAATATGCAAGTTATTTTCCTAAAAAAGTGTTTGGGGAAACAGGGGGCGGGAACTGGGGGTCCCCTTGTTAAAGGGGGCTTCCAGATTCTGATAAGCCCCCCGTCCGCAGACCCCCACAACCACTGGCCAGGGTTGTGGGGATGAGGCCCTTGTCCTCATCAACATGGGGACAAGGTGCTTTGAGGGGTCTGTGACCCCCAAAGCATTCTCCCAATGTTGAGGGCATGTGGCCTGGTACGGTTCAGGAGGGGGGTGCCCTCTCATCCCCCCTCTTTTCCTGCAGCCTGTCAGGTTGTGTGCAAGGATAAAGGGTCTGGTATGGATTTTTAGGGGGAACGCCACGCCATTTTTTTTTTACATTTGGTGTAAAGTTCCCCTTAAAATACATACCAGACCTGAAGGGTCTGGTATGGATATTTATGGGGAACCCCACGTAATTTTTTTTTCATTTGACACGGGGTTCACCTTAATATCCATACCAGACCTGAAGGACCTGGTAATTGAATTTGGGGGAACCCCACGCTTTTTTTTTATCAATGACTTTCAATGACTGTTCTCTGTATTACGGGGAGCCGACAATTCATTATAGCCGCGAGTGATTTTAAATGACTTTTTTTCCTGCAGAAATGACACTTTGTGCAGGGACAGTTCTAAGCACAGGAAACATGCGCCCCTTTACAGGCATACTATAGACACCCCCCAGGTACAAAATTTAAAGGAATATTACACTTTTATTGTTTAACTTTATGCATTATTAAAATCACTGCTCCCGAAAAAACTGCCTTTTTTAAAACTTTTTTTGCATTAATACATGTCCCCTGGGGCAGGACCCGGGTCCCCAAACACTTTTTAAGACAGTAACTTGCATATTAGCCTTTAAAATTGGCACTTTAGATTTCTCCCACAGACTTGTAGAGGGTGTTCAGCTGCTTTTTCAATTTGCCGCGAACACCCCAAATTGTTCACTGTTCGCCGAACAGGTGCACAGGCAATGTTCGAGTCGAACATGAGTTTGTCTCAAACTCGAAGCTCATCCCTACTGTTTAAATACATGCCATAGCCGAAAGACAGCTATAGCGCTGTCAGCTTATTCTGGGTGGACGTCCGTGGGACACCCAGAAACCGGGAACAACCGTGACCATGGGTCTTGATAAACAGCAGCTGATAGCAGGCGTTTACCACTTGATCGCTCCGTCAAATGATGGAGCAATCACTTGTAAACAAGCCGGCGTCCCGTCATGATGCCGGTTCCTCCCTCCCCTCTCTGTACCAATCGGTACAGTGAGAGAGGAGAGGTGGAGAGATGGCAGCAGCGCTGTGGGCTGGATATGTAGTGTCCACAGCGCTGCTCAGTGACAATACTGCCCATACTCTGCAACACTGTGCAATACTCTGCCAATACTGTGCAATACTCTGCCAATACTCTGCAACACTGTGCAATACTCTGCCAATACTCTGAAACACTGTACAATATGCTGCCAATACAGTGCAATACTGCAATACTCTGCCAATACTTGCCAATACTCGCCAATACTCTGCCAATACTCTGTCAATACTCGCCAATACATTTTAACAGAAACAAAGAATTATTTATTTTTTTACTGAATTTCTGTTTTTTGTGATTTATAGCGCAAAAAAATAAAAAACCCAGCAGTGATTAAATACCTTCAAAAGAAAGCTCTATTTGTGTGAAAAAAAGGACAAATATTTCATATGGGTACAGCGTTGCATGACTTAGTAAATGTCATTCAAAGTGTGAGAGCCCCGAAAGCTGAAATTGGTCTGGTTAGGAAGGGGGTGCCCAGTGGTCAAGTGGTTAATTTTATATATATAATTTTATATAGGTTTATATACTAACGATGTTAGACTGACTGGCCTGTAGTTTCCAGGAACATATCTCTGCCCTTAAATATTGGTGCAATGTTGGCCTTTCAGCCATCAGCAGGTACCATTCCCATCCCCCGTCTATAAAAATGAGAAATAATAAGTTATTTGAGGACTCTCGAGCGTAAGCCATCTAGTCTAGGTGATTTATTTTCATTAGGCTTTTTAAGTCTTTTTTAAAAACTGGCTTCTGTTAGCCACATGGGTGCATTCTGTGATGTGTTACTAATTGTACACTCTTTATTAGTAACCAGTTCCCTTCTAGCCTATTACAGAATGACATCTCTCCAGGCAGGAGTCATATGACGTTCTTCCGGTCTTGATGTTCGTGCATGTCCCCAGGGGCTCACATCATGGACGATCAGGGATGAGGGGTGTCCCTCAGACACAATCCATCCCTGATCAGGGTAAAGAGCCATTGAAAATAGCTCTTTACTATGTGACTGACTGTGTCAGATCACAACCGGCCACATGTGTTGTCCTCATTCACGCTGCTCATGGCGATTGGGGATGACACAGCCCTTTCCCACTCAGGGTAAAGAGTGAATAAAATTATCTCTTTACCTGTGTCCAATCACAGCCAGTCAGAAATGTCAACAAACCGCTGTAACTCGTTGTTACCAGGTTTTCCTCCTCACACACAGACCCAGTGTGAGGAGGAG
Source organism: Lithobates pipiens (assembly GCF_037356315.1). Classification (NCBI taxonomy): domain Eukaryota; kingdom Metazoa; phylum Chordata; class Amphibia; order Anura; family Ranidae; genus Lithobates; species Lithobates pipiens. The sequence continues at coordinate 384,157,603 of NW_027507764.1, forward strand.
ATCTGGAAACAGTGTGTTACCATTTACAGTGTACAGTACTGTGGTCCAATTAACCTCAAAATAAATAGGACCTGTATGTAAGCCTATCCAAGTACCTCTCTGTGAACCCATCAGAGTACCTGAGTACCTGTCTCCAGCCCAGAGCACCCAAGTACCTATCTGCAGCCCATAAAAGTAGCTGAGTGCCTATCTGCAGCCCATTAGTGTAGCCAAATACCTATCTGCAGCCCTTCAGAGTAACCCAGTACCTGTCCCCAGCCCATCTGTGTACCTACCTGCTGCCCATCGGAGTTCCCGAGTACCTATCTGCAGCCCATCAGAGTACCCATGTACCTATCTGCAGCCCATCAGATTACCCAAGTACCTGTCTCCAGCCCATCAGAGTACCAGAGTACCTGTCGCCAGCCCATCAGAGTACCCAAGTACCTGTCTCCAGCCCATCAGACTAACTGAATACCTGTCTCCCGCCAATCAGAGTACCTCAGTACCTGTCTCCAGCCCATCTGAGTACCTATTTGCAGCCCACCAGAATACCTGAGTACCTATCTGCAGCCCATAAGAGTACCTGAGTATCTGTCTACAGCCCATTTGAGTACCTATCTACAGCCCATTTGAGTATCTAAGTACTTCTATCCAGCCCATCACAGTAACTGAGTACCTGTCCCCAGCCCATCAGACTACTACCCCAGCACCTGTCTCCAGCCCACCTGAGTACCTAACTTCAGCCCATCAGACCACCAAGTAACTTTCTCCAGCCTATCATAGTAGAGTACAGGTACTTGGGTATGCGCTGGAGACGGGTAATCAGGTACTCTGATGGTCTGCAGATAGATACTCAGATGGGCTTGAGACATGTACTCGGGTTCTCTTTGAAAAACAAAGAGAGCAGCCATCTGTGTTGATACTTCCATCATCCTGTTTTTATCCAAAGGACGGATCGTATGTATTACACCAATCCACGCTTTACTAGGCTCCTATAACATGGAGTCTAGTCATCTGGTAAGGGCACAGCCATTCTTTTTTTCCACAGTGGAAGGTGGCCTTTTGGTGTTCAATTGTTTACCATCACTGACACATGACTATTTAAGAACTTTATTTATGTTGGATTTCTTCATGTATTTGAACATCAATATTTTAGATGTTCTCATGGACTTATCACTATATACATAATTTGCATGTTGGTTTCATCAGCACCTATTTTAGTGTGGCAATTCAAATATTTTTTTTTTTTAATGACACAATGTGCATATGCACACTAGATAACTTAAAGCTGCTTTCAGAAGCATAAAAAAAAAAAAAACATTAGATACCCCTAGCAGCAGCACTTTCTTCAGCCGGTATAAACATTCAATTTAAAAGTATTATTGTTTTTCGAAAAAGCTGTGGATCAAAAATCTAATGTTGTCCCTGAACAGTATAAGGAAATGAGGATAGTTTCAGTATTATAAAAAATTATATAACTATAATAATTCAAAACACAAGCAATGTTTCAGCATGCATTCTGCAGCAGTTTAAGAATACTATCTTCTAAGAATAAACAATTAAAGTTACGTGCATATGGGCTTTAGTGCTTAGTTTCCCTTCTGTTCTGTTTCTGGACAAGAGATAAGAAAGAGATATGCACTTGCATAGAAATCATTGATTTCTATGTACTTCTGCAGCACTATGCATAAATGATGTCCTTGCAAAGATGGAGGACAGTAGCATATTTTTTACATTATTTTCTCTCTGTGACAACATTTATTTCTTCATGCTTGCTGTGTGTGCATATCCATGTTAGTGTAAGGAAATTAGTGGATTTTTATTTTCTTTCCCCTTCCTTTCTGAAATGGGAACTTGAAACCGTTGTGGCTTACTTGTCTGAACAGACCTTACCTTCACCACATCAAGCAACACATGGCTACCACCACCAAATGACCACCCACCCAAGTTGCTGGCTGTCCTGCATTTTCTGGGCAAAGCCTCCTATCACGTGTTAGCGGGAGAGGTGGTGGGGGTATCACAGCCATTTTTCTCCTGTTTTCTTGTTAAGGCCCTGCAGGGTTTCAGGAAAATTGCCTCAAATATACAGTATCTAACTGCCTAACACATGTAAGGTGGGATCAGATTAAGAATAATTTGTATGCAGTAGCTGGAAATCCCAATGTCACAGGTGTCCTAGATTGAACTCATGTGTCTTTTTTTTGTCCCCTCTGATAAAGAACACATCTACCATAACAGAAAGGGGTACCAATCCCTAAACATACAGGTCCTTAAAGTGGTTGTAAACCCTTACAAACCACTTTGACCTACAGGTAAGCCTAGATTAAGGCTTACCTGTAGGTCCAAGAAATATCTCCTAAACCTATATGGTTTAGGAGATATTTGCCCGAAAACAGGCACCGTTGTCTACGGACTGAGCGCCGCATTCTCAACGACGGAGCTGCCGCGTGTGTCGGCTCCCGTGCGCATGCGCGGGAGTGACGTCATCGTGGCTTCGCCGAATGACAGCGGCGGAGCTACGAGACCCCACCGAGAAGATGGATGCGGCGGACTACAGGGGACAGCGGGACTATGCGATGCATAGTAGTCCATTATGCTTTGCCTTTGCAGGGAATGAAAGAGGAAGTAAACTCATCAGGGTTTACTTCCTCTTTAAGGAATAGCAGACTGTACCTCACTCAACCCTATGTACTGTAGTACCCTATACCTTACCAGTCCTAATAAGGACCTTTGTGGAACTAGTAGGTTGTGAATGATTAGCAGACTGTACCTCAGTCCCTATACTCATAAAGGACTACTGCAGCAGAAGGGCAGCAGTCAGTAGTAGTGCACCTCAACCCTATATATTGTGGAGCTATACCAGTCCTTAAGGAATAGCAGACTGTACCTCACTCAACCCTATGTACTTGTCAGAGAATCACCAGACTTCAACGTCGGCACTTCCCCGTGCGCCTGCGGGGAAGAGCTGCACAACGACGCACGCATATGCGTGATACGATACAATGTCGTACGCACATGTGCACACCTATGCACACGGCTATGGGCCTTACCTGATTGGCCTGACAGGCCTATAAAAGGTGTGCTCTGTGTCTTTGCTGGTTTGTCTCCTCAGCTCACCTGTGTTCCTGTTTCCTGTTCCTGTTGACCACTTCCTGTTGTGACCCGGATTGCTTGAAGACTACTCTGATTCTCTCCTGATCTGACCCCTGGCTTGTTTAACGGACTTCCTGCTTGTAGCCTTGCTGACTCCCGGACTGATACCTGTGTTTGACCCTCGGCCTGCCTCTGGAATATCCTCTGTTTTCTGCACTTAGCCTTGCTGGCTCACGGACTGTTACCTGTGTTTGACCCTCAGCCTGCTTTTGGAATATCCTTTGTCTCACGGACTGATACCTGTGTTTGACCATCGGCCTGCCTCTGGAATATCCTCTGTCTCACGGACTGATACCTGTGTTTGACCCTCGGCCTTCACTCCAGGTGTTAGAACCCCTGGCAGGCATTAACTTCTACCAGTTCCAAGATCATCTGCACGGGCATCTCTTCCTTCAGAAGACCTTCTGCATACTAGTCACCTGCTGGCAACCCGTGCCTCTCCGTGCCCTGTACCCACTGTTCCACCCTCAGGGGTACTGTGCACCCAGCTGCAAGGGAAGCCGCTCTCAGCACTTCGGCTTTGGTGAGTACCTGACAGTACTGTAGTACCCTATACCTTACCAGTCCTTATAAGGACCTTTGTGGAACTAGTAGGTTGTGAATGATTAGCAGACTGTACCTCAGTCCCTATACTCATAAAGGACTACTGCAGCAGAAGGGCAGCAGTCAGCAGTAGTGCATCTCAACCCTATATATTGTGGACCTATACCAGTCCTTAAGGAATAGCAGACTGTACCTCACTCAACCCTATGTACTGTAGTACACTATACCTTACCAGTCCTTATAAGGACCTTTGTGGAACTAGTAGGTTGTGAATGATTAGCAGACTGTACCTCAGTCCCTATACTGATAAAGGACTGCTGCAGTATAGGGCAGCAGTCAGCAGTAGTGCACCTCAACCCTATATATTGTGGACCTATACCAGTCCTTAAGGAATAGCAGACTGTACCTCACTCAACCCTATGTACTGTAGTACCCTATACCTTACCAGTCCTTATAAGGACCTTTGTGGAACTAGTAGGTTGTGAATGATTAGCAGACTGTACCTCAGTCCCTATACTGATAAAGGACTGCTGCAGTATAGGGCAGCAGTCAGCAGTAGTGCACCTCAACCCTATATATTGTGGACCTATACCAGTCCTTAAGGAATAGCAGACTGTACCTCACTCAACCCTATGTACTGTAGTACCCTATACCTTACCAGTCCTTATAAGGACTTTTGTGGAACTAGTAGGTTGTGAATGATTAGCAGACTGTACCTCAGTCCCTATACTCATAAAGGACTACTGCAGCAGAAGGGCAGCAGTCAAGTATAATATTCTTTCTATATTTGGAAGAAAGAATATTATACGTGTACAAGCCTATTACCATACCAGTCCTGAAAATAACCTTTGTGGACCTAATAGTAACAGCTACTGATTAAACTGACTGTCCCTCACTGCCACACACAGCTTCCTGCCTGTCCCTATTTAAACTGACAAAACACAGGCTGCTGGAACAATAACTTGAATAGCACTCAAAACTATATCCTGTACTACTTTACCATACCAGTCCTGAAAATGACTTTTGTGGACCTAATAGTAACAGCTAATGATTAAACTGACTGTCCCTGCTGCACACAGCGTCCTGTCCCTCTCTCTACACTGACAAAAGACAGGCTGCTGCAACAATCACTAGCATAACAGTGCCTCAACCTATATCCTGAACTACACCTAACACCTATACCATATACCATACCAGTCCTGAAAAGAACTTTTGTGGACCTAATAGCTAGCGATTTGGGTCACTGCAGTCTCTCCCTGCTCCATACAGCAACCTCTCACTATAGTGACATACGAAAGAATGTAAAATGGCCGCCGTACCGGGTCTATTTATAAGTTAGGGGGAATGTCCAAGTGTCCATGTGCTGTAATGTCTCAATTGGCTGTCCTGTACCCCATGATGGATGTGTCATCATAGATCAAAGTTCTTTTACACAGTAAAAACGGAAGTTCGACAGGTGAACAGCGGCAATAGTCCGCCGATCGGGCGGACCGCGAACAGCCAAAATTCGCCGCAAAACGACCACCGGGCGAACCGTTCTGCCACCCCTACTCACTGCTAAACATCTTGTCACCTTAATGATGAGGAAATGTTTAGGTTCAAAGAATTAGGCTCAACATTGTCTAGAATGACAATGGTGGAGATGTACTAAAATTGCAGCATATACAATCTTGCGCAGATGGGGCTAGTAACCTATTAGCTGCTAGGTGTTAGTACCCAAGCTTGATAGAACAAGCTGAATGTAAAAGCTGATTGGTTAGTGTGACCAGCTGTACCTGATTCTCTGTGCTCCAGCTTCAGTAAATAGCACCCAGTGGTTATTCTCTAGATTCAAAAGCACACATGTGCCAAGATAGGCAGCAAGAAAAAAAAAGGACAGATGTTCTAACCCCTCTCTGCTGTATCCCCCCAAAAAAAAGAAATGTTACCTTGAGTTACACTTTCTTGCAGTGCAATACAAAAATCACATATTAAAAAGACACATTAGGCAAAAAAATGGTTGCTAGAGATTAACTTTATAAAAAGGCAACAGCAGAGGGAGAGCTAAAATATGGCAGTGAATTAACGCCAGAAGACTTGTTAAGTCACTGTCTGAGTAATTCAAGTTTCTTTGGTCAATACTCTGTTGTACTTGTAAAGAATTCCTGCATACATACCTTAATGCCCTTAATTTTGTCTTCAATGACCTTTGAATGACACTTTAGGATTTCATGATGTTCTAGTTGTGCCTTACACTTACATTAGGCTGCTGCTCTTGAGACTGGCTGATGTTATCATTCTTGCCAGATGCAGAGAAGCCTAGATCTTGAACATCTGCTTCCATAGAAAATAATAGGATATCCTTTCTCTGTGGGGTCATCCTGAAGAGAACAGATACTGATTAAGTCCAAGTTGGACCATGTCCTCCCCTTCTTGAATACTCACCCAAGTCCATGATAAATTCAGTGCTGGCCTAACATTCTCCATGGTCACCTCTAGAGAAAGTTTGTATTCTGGAGGAGGGGGGAGTTCCTCCTGCCACCATACAATAGGGCTGCAAGGGAGAACCCAGCATCAACATTGAACATGCATATAGAATATTCACAAACACAATGTACTTATCTCTCTTGTTGCGCAAAGTATTGAAAACCTTTGGCCAGCCCTATTACTGTCTCTTCATGAATGTAATGCACCAGCATTTTTCATAGTCCAACATCTTAACAGAAGCTTGCAATCTATCAACAGTTTTTTGCGTATAAGAAAAGAGATAAGCAATGATGCAAACAAATAAGATATCTAAGGTGTACAATAGAAAATATGAAGTGCCATTTACTTGATACAAATTCCAGGCAATTTCAGTCAAGCTTTCTAATGTCAGTATACACAATGTACGCGCAAACCTTGCCTTCCTAATCAATACAATTTCCTCTTGATGATGTCTTGGCATGTAGTTGACTTGGTTCAGCGTTAAATGGCGTTTTCGTCTCTAATTAGTAGTGGGCCTTTGGTATTCCTCTTCTTCATCGCTTGCCAAGATGGTTGAAAATTGTGAATGACAAATCTGCTGAGAGATTTACAGGACATTAAGAATAGGGATGGCCGAACGGTTCGCCCGGTGGTCGTTTCGCGGCGAATTTCGGCTGTTCGCGGTCCGCCCGATCAGCGGACTATTGTCGCCGTTCGCCCGGCAGACTTCCGTGTTTACTGTGTAAAAGAACTTTGACCTATGATGACACATCCATCATGGGGTACAGGACAGCCAATTGAGACATTACAGCACATGGACACTTGGACATTCCCCCTAACTTATAAATAGACCCGATCCGGCGGCCATTTTACATTCTTTTGTATTTCACTATAGGGAGAGGTTGCTGTGTGGAGCAGGGAGAGACTGCAGTGACCCAAATCGCTAGCTATTAGGTCCACAAAGGTTCTTTTCAGGACTGGTATGGTAATAGGCTTGTACACGTATAATATTCTTTCTTCCAAATATAGAAAGAATATTATACTCGACTGCTGCCCTTCTGCTGCAGTAGTCCTTTATGAGTATAGGGACTGAGGTACAGTCTGCTAATCATTCACAACCTACTAGTTCCACAAAGGTCCTTATAAGGACTGGTAAGGTATAGGGTACTACAGTACATAGGGTTGAGTGAGGTACAGTCTGCTATTCCTTAAGGACTGGTATAGGTCCACAATATATAGGGTTGAGGTGCACTACTTCTGACTGCTGCCCTTCTGCTGCAGTAGTCCTTTATGAGTATAGGGACTGAGGTACAGTCTGCTAATCATTCACAACCTACTAGTTCCACAAAGGTCCTTATAAGGACTGGTAAGGTATAGGGTACTGCAGTACATAGGGTTGAGTGAGGTACAGTCTGCTATTCCTTAAGGACTGGTATAGGTCCACAATATATAGGGTTTAGGTGCACTACTGCTGACTGCTGCCCTTCTGCTGCAGTAGTCCTTTATGAGTATAGGGACTGAGGTACAGTCTGCTAATCATTCACAACCTAATAGTTCCACAAAGGTGCTTATAAGGACTGGTAAGGTATAGGGTACTACAGTACATAGGGTTGAGTGAGGTACAGTCTGCTATTCTTTAAGGACTGGTATAGGTCCACAACATATAGGGTTGAGGTGCACTACTGCTGACTGCTGACCTATACTGCAGAAGTCCTTTGTCAGTATAGGGACTGAGGTACAGTCTGCTAATCATTCACAACCTAATAGTTCCACAAAGGTCCTTATAAGGACTGGTAAGGTATAGGGTACTACAGTACATAGGGTTGAGTGAGGAACAGTCTGCTATTTCTTAAGGACTGGTATAGGTCCACAATATATAGGGTTGAGGTGCACTACTGCTGACTGCTGCCCTATACTGCAGCAGTCCTTTATCAGTATAGGGACTGAGATAAAGTCTGCTAATCATTCACAACCTACTAGTTCCACAAAGGTCCTTATAAGGACTGGTAAGGTATAGGGTACTACAGTACATAGGGTTGAGTGAGGAACAGTCTGCTATTCCTTAAGGACTGGTATAGGTCCACAATATATAGGGTTGAGGTGCACTACTGCTGACTGCTGCCCTATACTGCAGCAGTCCTTTATCAGTATAGGGACTGAGAGTTTTGTCACAGGGTCATTTAAAAAATGACAGGCAGAGGAAGAGGCAGGCCCTTCCGCAGGGGTGGTAGGGGTAGGGCAGGAGCAACAGGCTTGAGCCAAAGTGGGAAGTTGCAGAAGGTGCGTTCAATTACGTTAAAGGACACACCAGACTTGGTTGAGTGGCTCACTCAGCCTTACTCTTCTGCACCCTCCTCATCCTCTCGATCTGCACCCTCTTCTTCACTCTCTGCTATGTGCACCCCCAAAGACACTACCACCAACAACACCACCACCACCACATACCTTCCGCTTGAGTCACAGGAATTATTTTCCGATCCATATCAAGAGGACATTTCTGATGCGCAGCCACTCTTGGCATTGGATCAGGAAGAGGAGGTAGCAACAACCGTTACTCAGCAGTCTGATGACAGTACCCAGATCAGCCCAAGGAGGAGGTTGGTCCCCGGTGTTGCTGCCTACTCCGAGATCTCTACTTATAGCGGTGGGCAAGGTGACATTGATGATGACGTGTCTAGTGATGTCACGTGGGTGCCCACAAGAGGAGGGGAGTTCAGAGGGAGATATGGACCAGCAGATAGGGAGGAGAAGCAGGAATACTTACATTGCACAGGAGGGACAAAGCAGACTGCAAACATCTGGCGCTCCCAGGACACTGGCACATGGCTCCGCAGTGTGGGCTTTTTTTAACGTGTCCGCTGCTGACAATAGCGTTGCCATCTGCAATCTTTGCAGTCAACGCATTAGTCGCGGTAAGCCCAACACTCACCTAGGGAAGACCGCCTTAAGAAGGCACATGAGCAGCCATCACCGAGCCGAGTGGGAGCAACGGAACACACAAAGCCACACTGCAGGCTCTCACCGTCCAGCCTCGTCTTCTACTTCTCCTTCTCCTCTCTCCTCACAATTGTCCTCCACTCCACCTTCCATTACGCCAAGCTCACGTTTTTCTGCAAAAAGGCAGGCTTCCGTGGGCCTAATGTTCAAACATAAAAAAATGATGACGCCGGATAACCCTCTTGCCCAACGGTTGACGGCCCTGGACTCGGAGGCCTTTCGCAAATTTGTGGCCATTGGAACACCACAATGGAAGGTCCCAGGAAGGAAGTATTTCTCAGAGAAGGGCATCCCAGAGCTATATGGCCATGTTCAGCGGCAAGTGATGTATCTCTGGCACACAGTGTCGGTGCCAAGATACATCTGACCACAGACACGTGGTCTAGCAAACACGGGCAGGGAAGGTATATCACTTTTACTGCCCACTGGGTGAACCTTCTGACAGCCGTCAAGCATGTAACCCATAGCACCCTTGTAGATTTGGTTTTACCGCCACGGATTGCATGCAGTCCTGGCTCTTCTTCTCCTCCTCCTACTCCATCCTCCTCCCTCTCCTCCTTGGCTGACTCCTCCTTTTCCGCTGCTAGCGTCTCTTCCGCTGCGCCGCCCAAGCTCACCAGAACCTATTCGACATGCCAGGTGAGACGTTGCCATGTCGTGCTGCGCCTCTTGTGCCTGGAAGCCAAGAGCCACACTGGCCCGCCACTCCTTTCAGCTTTGCGTTCACAGGCAGATCAGTGGCCAACACCGCTCAATTTGACAGTTGGTAAAGTGGTGTGTGACAACGGTGCCAATTTGCTTAGCGCATTAAAACAGGGCAAAATTACGCACATGCCATGCATGGCACACGTCTTAAACTTGGTCGTGCATCGATTCGTTGTCAAATACCCTGGGGTCCAGGACATCTTGCGGCAGGCAAGGAAAATCTCTGCCCATTTCAGAAGATCTTACACGGCCATGGCTCGCCTTGCTGACATTCAGCGGCGATACAATCTGCCGGTCAGACGTCTTATTTGCAATTGCCCGATGCGATGGAACTCAACCTTCTATATGCTTGATAGGCTGCTCCAGCAGAAACGTGCAGTTAACGTCTACCTGTATGAACTCTGCGGCAGAACAGGTTCTGGGGAGCTGGGTTTTTTTTCACTGCGCCAGTGGCTGCTCATGCGCGACGCATGCAGACTTCTGCAGCCATTTGAGGAGATCACCAAACTGGTCAGTCGCAGCCATGGCACCATCAGTGACATGGTACCTTATGCCTTCTTTATGGAGCGTGCATTGCGTCGTGTCATTGATCAAGCTGTGGAGGAGCAAGAGCGGGAAGATGAGGAAGTCGCAATGCTGGATGAATTCCCAGGGGGGGCTACTCTATCTGAGACAAGTGAACAACAGGAGTCTGAAGAGGAGTCAGAGGAGGATGGTGCCGGGGCAGATGAGGAGGAGCAAGAAGAGCATGCTTTAAACTTTTCTGGGATCCCTGTTGTTGTGCGTGGATGGGGAGAGGAGAATGAAGAGGACGACATTATCCTGGATGATGAGCAGGAGCCAGGCCACCACACTGCTTCCAGTTTAGTGCAAATGGGGGCCTTCATGCTCCAGTGCTTTAATAGGGACCCCAGCATAAAAAGCATAAGGGTCAAGGACCAGTACTGGGTGGCAACGTACTTAGACCCCCGGTACAAACACAAAATGGCGGAAATGTTACCGCCGTCACAGAGGGCTGTCAGAATAGAGCACTTCCAGGCCTTGCTTCGAGAAATGCTGCATTCTGCTTTTGCGTGCGCTGGCAGAGGAGTAATTCCCACTCCCAGAGAAGGAGTTCCAATCCAACAGCGCCTGCAAGAAGAGGCTGGTTTGAAGATGTGTTGGTGACTTCGGATATGAGGTCATTCTTTCAGCCGACCCATCGACAGGTGTCATCCGGATCCAGCATCAGGGAACGCCTAGTCCGTCAGGTGTCCGACTACATCGGGTTAACAGCCGATGTGGACGCTCTGAGGAGTGATGAACCCCTGGACTACTGGGTGGGCAGGCTTGACCTCTGGCCAGAGCTTGCCCAATTTGCAATCGAACTGTTGGCTTGCCCCTCGTCCAGTGTCCTGTCCGAAAGGACATTCAGCGCAGCAGGGGGGATCGTGACCGATAAGCGTACTCGCCTAGCTCATGACAGTTTTAAATACCTCACATTTCTAAAAATGAATGAGGCATGGATCTCGGGGGAATTCAACACATGTGACCAGTAGACCATGTATATGTCTAGAAACAATTTTTTTAACCGAGCACACAGACCTTCTTTCTTCATTTGGCTCACTTCCTTGTCCAAAAAAAGCACATCGTACTATATGCCCGTACCCTCCTGTTTGAAGAGGTTGAGCGGTGTCATATTTCTACTGGGGCTGCTTATTATGAGGGGCTCCCACCATCCCTGTGCTGTGCTGACTTCCTCCTGGGGCTGCTTATTATGAGGGGCTCCCACCATCCCTGTGCTATGCTGACATCCTCCTGGGGCTGCTTATTATGAGGGGCTCCCACCATCCCTGTGCTATGCTGACATCCTTCTGGGGCTGCTTATTATGAGGGGCTCCCACCATCCCTGTACTGTGCTGATTTCCTCCTGGGGCTGTACCTCTGCTGTGCATATTATGAGGGGCTCCCACCATCCCTGTGCTATGCTCATTATGAGGGGCTCCCACCATCCCTGTGCTATGCTGACTTCCTCCTGGGGCTGCTTACGGTGCAGGTGTCAGTGCTGTATATCACGGTGCTGGTGTCAGTGCTGTATATCACGGTGCTGGTGTCAGTGCTTTATGTCACGCTGCTGATGTCAGTGCTCTCTATCACAGTGCTGGTGTCAGATCACTCTATCACGGTGCAGGTGTCATTGCTGTATGTCACGCTGCTGATGTCAGTGCTCCCTATCACGGTGCTGGTGTCAGATCACTCTATCACGGTGCAGGTGTCATTGCTGTATGTCACGCTGCTGATGTCAGTGCTCTCTATCACGGTGCTGGTGTCAGATCACTCTATCACGGTGCAGGTGTCATTGCTGTATGTCACGGTGCTGATGTCAGTGCTCTCTATCACGGTGCTGGTGTCAGATCACTCTATCACGGTGCAGGTGTCATTGCTTTATGTCACGCTGCTGATGTCAGTGCTCTCTATCACGGTGCTGGTGTCAGATCACTCTATCACGGTGCAGGTGTCATTGCTGTATGTCACGCTGCTGGTGATCATCTCCTGCACCCAGTTTGCCTGGAAGTCAATGGGGCCCACCGCGAATGTTACGGTTCACGAACTATCAGCCGCGTTCGCGGTCCGTGTTCACGAAACGTCCCGTCGGAAGTTCGTCCATCGCTAATTAAGAACATGGTTTGCTTGTTTGACTTTAGCATTCTCAGAGGTTTAGACTAACCTTACTATTGTTTCTTCCAGATGAGCAAGATTTGCTGGGTGACCTGTAGATTCCACGATGGCTTGCTTCTGGGACAACCTGGTCTTTGGGGCACTATGAAAAACACATAAATTCTTTTAAGTTGCTGAGTCATTCACTTTACATTTGGCATATAAAAATACCACCTATTGTTTACCATAAACTTTGCTGGTTTTACCAAGACCATCCTTCCTGCATTTATTTGGAGATAAAGCATCCTTCTACTACAAGAGAATCACAAAGTTGTGCACAGTTAAATGTAAAAATATGCAATATGTTTGGTTGGACAAGAGTAAATACCTGGGTGCATTATGGCACTTACTTTGGGAATTAGTCATCTGGAGGTGTTTCTTGCACTTGGTATTTCCCATGGTGAATAATTTTGGTGTCTACAAAGGAAAGAAAATGTAGATGCTTAGTAAAACCTGAAATTCCTTCAAACAACACTAGGCACAGGTTAGGCAGTAGGTTACATCAAACTAGGCACACATAACATATGAGAGCATTTGAAGAAATGTGATTTAAGACTGAAAGGAAGCTATCATGAATTACCTATATAACATACTTTCTTGTTCCCCTGTCTTTCTCCTGGCTGAATTTGGGATGTAACATCTATGGGACACAATAAAAACATGTTGGTCCCAAATACATATGCATGTGAAGGTAGGAATAATTAGTACATACCTACATTGGACCAAGGATGCTTTAAGGATGCAGTAGGTTATGCTCCATGTTTTCACACTATAGAAAAGGAAAAAATGCAATGCTTGGAAAGTGTAGAGAAGACAAATGAATTACATTTAAGGACAAGAGTAAACAACTTTTCCAATGGATGACTTGAATACAGTAAAGAAAACATAAAAGAAGAAAGCATAAGTATGTATATATATATATATATATATATATATATATATATATATATATATATATATATATATATATATGTGCCTCTGTTATTGATACGTCTTCCTCAAAGTTTGATGTTTGAAGCTATAAATAAAGAACATGTCTCATTAAGATTAAATGCAGTTTGTGGCTCTCTCCTTTTCCTATTCTAAACAGGTGGACAAGAGGTACAGTGTCACTGATGCATGCACTGCCACTGCTCACCATCCTCGTGGCCTCCTCAAATGGTGACAGGACAGTGCATGCATCCCTGATCATGCCCCACTGGCGTGGTGAAAAAAACTGAGCTCCCCTGACCCTGTCCTGGTGCCGTAGTCACACAGGTACTCATTGATGGCCCTCCGCTGCGTGTGCAGCTGCTGCAGCATGGTCAATGTTGAGTTCCACCTGGTGGGCATGTCACATATAAGGCGGTTTTTGGGCAGGTTCAACTCCTTTTGGAGCTCAGCCAGCCAAGCACTGGCATTATATGATCGGCGGAAATGCACACAGATTTTCCGGGCCTGCCTCAGGACATCTTGTAAGCCTGAGTACCTGCCCAAGAACCGCTGCACCACCAGGTTAAGGACGTGAGCCACACAGGGCACATGGGTCAGTTGTCCCTGTCGGAGGGCGGAGAGGAGGTTGGTGCCATTGTCACAAACCACCATTCCTGGCTTAAGCTGGCGTGGCATCAACCACCTCTTGGCCTGCCCCTGCAGAGCTGACAAAATATCTGCCCCAGTGTGGCTCCTGTCCCCCAAACAAACCAGCGCAAGCACGGCATGGCATCTTTTTGCCTGTGTACTTCCGTAGCCCCTTGAATGCCTACGGAGCACCGCTGGTTCCAAGGACAAAGCACTGGAAGAGGCCATGGAGGAAGAAGAAGAGGAGGGGTGGAGGAGAGAGTTGTGTCACAACCAGTAGTAGCATTGTGGAGGTGTGGTGGCGGAACAACCTCCAACACTACTGCACCTTCTCCTGCATCCTTCACAGCTGCCAGAAGAGTGACCCAATGGGCCGTGAAAGATAGGTAACGTCATTGTCCATGCCTGCTGGACCATGAGTCAGTGGTAATATGCACCTCACCGCTGTCCGCCCTGTCCAGCGAGGCATGGACATTGCCTTTCACAAGCCGGTAGAGAGCTGGAATCGCCTTCCATGAGAAAAAGTGGCGTTTGGGAACCTGCCACTGAGGAACCGCACATTGCACAAACTCATGGAAGGGGGCCAAGTCTACCAACTGAAAAGGCAGCAGTTGAAGTGCTAGCAATTTAGCCAAGCTAGCATTCAACCGCTGGGTAATTGGATGGCTGGGAGTGAACTTCTTTTTATGGTCCAGCAGCTGAGGCAGGGAAATTTGACTGCTACAATTGGACATTGGTGTACTGCTAGCAGAGTGCCTGCAAGTACTTGGCTGTGACACACCTAATTCTACACCTTCATTCCTCTCAGTGCAGGTTTCAGAGAGGACTGAAGGTTTAGTGGGGTTGGAGATCCCAGCTGATGAGGAGCAAGGAGAGGTCTGCTTTGTTCTTTGGTGTGGGTCTTTAAGGTACGCTTGCCAACGAGCTGCATGGCAGGTCAACATATGTCTGGTCAAGCATGTGGTGCCCAAGCGACTGATGTTTTGGCCATGCGAGATATGCTTGAGACATATGTTGCAAATAGCAGCAGTATGAGCTGATGCACTCATCTCAAAAAAGGCCCACACCAAAGAACTTTTGGAATAACGCGCAAAGGCAGCGCCCTGCACAGGCGGAGCTCTGCGGTGTCATTCAGTCGGTGTGCTGCCCCTAAACTGGCCCCCAGATGGCATCCTGCCTCATTGGAGATGTGCCTCCTCCTCCTCTCTCCTATCAGGCACCCACGTGGAGTCAGTGACCTCATCATTCCCTCCCTCTTCATCACTGGAGCAAACCTGGCGGTATGCTGCAGCTGATGGAACATGACTGCCAGATTGATGCCCTTCTTGAGCATCCCCTCTCTGTGTGCTCACACTACTGCCTTCCTCTAGCTGGTTATCATCATCAGAGCCCTCAAAACGTTGGGCATCCTCCTGGAGCATGTACCCAATACTGTGCTCAAACAGTTTGGGGACTCCTCAGGAGCACATGGTGGGTCTAGGGAAGGAGTGACTGATGACATTGAGACGAGGGAAGAGGACACGTTGGCAGCTGCTTGGCTAGTACCCTGAGCCTGGGTGAGAGAGGATGAGGAGGGCTTGGTCATCCACTCTACCAAGTCTTCGACATGATGCGGCTCAACACGTCCGGCTGCCGAAAATAAGGACAAGCTTGTCCCATGGCCACGTGCTGATGATGATGCACCACGTCCACGACCAGCACTGTTGTCTCTAGACACAGAGCCTGCTTGCCCTCTTTTATTGGCTCGTGACTGTCTGCCTCTCCCTGTTGGCATTCCAGACATAGTAATGGCCTGCAGGTAGATGAGAAAACAAGCAAGCTTTAGGTGCACACAGAGCAGATGACACAGTACACTGAGGCCGCGTACACACGCGGGGACTGTTCGCCCAACTTTGTCCGTCAAACAGTTTCGGCAAACAGTCCGCTCAAAATTAGCATGGACGGACATGCCCACACACGACGAACGAACAGTTTGCTGAAACCGTGCGCGATGACGTGAACGGCACGTACGACGGGACGAAAAATACGACGTCCTATACACTGCATTATAACTTTCGGCGTGTTAAGCCTTTCTGAGCATGCGCGGAATTTAGTTTGTCGAACAAGCCTACACACGGGCGGACTGTTCGCTCAAACAAGGTTTCAGCGGACAGTTTTACGGAATTTCCGAAAAACCTTGTTCGTCAAACTGTCCGCTGAAACTGTCCGCTGAAAGCCCACACACGAGCGGACTGTCCGCCCAAACACTGTTCAGCAGACAAAGTTGGGCGAACAGTCCGCCCGTGTGTACGCGGCCTGACTGTAATTACTGCAGCTGCCTGCCTGTGTTACAGAAACAGAACAACACCAGCAATAACTGACTGTTTTGTTTTTGTCTTTGTAATATTTTTGTAAATAAAATGATGTTTTAATCACTTAATTGTTATAATCCGTGCCTAAAAAGTCCATAGTCCAAAAAAACTTTTCTCTTTCTCCTCAAAATTTGAATGTAGGACACGCCATGCTTTGACTCTTTCCTGTATCCACCTCACCACACAGTGTTTTTGATACAATTGTAATTACCTAATAACACCAGCAATAAGGGGTAGCTTCAGGTATATACTGTGCAGGAGGCACACAACACTCACTGAAAAATGTTGCAGATGCCTGTATACAGGAACAGAACACCAGCAATAAGGGGTATCTTCAGGTGTATACTGTGCAGGAGGCACAAAACACCCACTCTAACCGATGCAGATGCCTGTATTACAGAAACAGAACACCAGCAATAAGGGGTATCTTCAGGTGTATACTGTGCTGAAGGCACATAACACCCACTTTAACTGCTGCAGATGCCTGTATTACAGAAACAGAACACCAGCAATAAGGGGTATCTTCAGGTATATACTGTGCAGGAGGCACACAACATCCACTTTAACTGCTGCAAATGCCTGTATTACAGAAACAGAACACCAGCAATAAGGGGCATCTTTAGGTGTATAATGTGCAGGAGGCATACAACACCCACTCTAACTGATGCAGATACCTGCATTACAGAAACAGAACACCAGCAATAAAGGGTATCTTCAGATGTATACTGTGCAGGAGGCACACAACACCCACTCTAACTGATGCAGATGCCTGTATTACAGAAACAGAACACCAGTAATAAGGGGCATCTTTAGGTGTATAATGTGCAGGAGGCATACAACACCCACTCTAACTGATGCAGATGCCTGCATTACAGAAACAGAACACCAGCAATAAGGAGTATCTTCAGGTGTATATTGTGCAGGAGGCACACAACATCCACTTTAACTGCTGCAAATGCCTGTATTACAGAAACATAACACCAGCAATAAGGGGCATCTTTAGGTATATAATGTGCAGGAGGCATACAACACCCACTCTAACTGATGCAGATGCCTGCATTACAGAAACAGAACACCAGCAATAAGGGGTATATTCAGATGTATACTGTGCAGGAGGCACACAACACCCACTCTAACTGATGCAGATGCCTGTATTACAGAAACAGAACACCAGTAATACAGGGTAGATTTAGGTGTATACTGTGCAGGAGGCACACAACACCCACTCTAACTGATGCAGATGCCTGCATTGCAGAAACAGAACACCAGCAATAAGGGGTATCTTCAGGTGTATACTGTGCAGAAGGCACACAACACCCACCTTAACTGCTGCAAATGCCTGTATTACTGAAACAGAACACCAGCAATAAGGGGTATCTCCGGGTGTATATTGTGCAGGAGGCACACAACACCCACTCTAACTGATGCAGATGTCTGTATTACAGAAACAGAACACCAGTAATAAAGGGTAGTTTTAGGTGTATACTGTGCAGGAGGCACACAACACCCACTTTAACTGCTGCAAATGCCTGTATTACAGAAACAGAACGCCAGCAATAAGGGGTATATTCAGGTGTATACTGTGCTGGTGGCACACAACAGCCACTTTAACTGCTGCAGATGCCTGTATTACAGAAACAGAACACCAGCAATAAGGGGTATCTTCAGGTGTATACTGTGCTGGAGGCACACAATACCCACTTTAACTGCTGCAGATGCCTGTATTACAGAAACAGGACACCAGCAATAAAGGGTAGTTTCAGGTGTATACTGTGCTGGAGGCACACAACACCCACTTTAACTGCTGCAGATGCCTGTATTACAGAAACAGAACACCAGCAATAAAGGGTATCTTCAGGTGTATACTGTGCTGGAGGCACACAACACCCACTTTAACTGCTGCAGATGCCTGCATTACAGAAACAGAACACCAGCAATAAGGGGTATCTGCAGGTGTATACTGTGCTGGAGGCATACAACACCCACTTTAACTGCTGCAAGTGCCTGTATTACAGAAATAGAACAGCAGCAATAAAGGGTAGCTTCAGGTGTATACTGTGCTGGAGGCACACAACACCCACTGCAACAGTGCTAGGTTTCCAAGCAACAAAGACACTGTCCCTGCCTATCCTGCTCTTTCCCTGACCGCCGCAACACACTACACAAGGCCACTGCGCTGGCAGCCTTATATGGTGTGGGGCGTGTACTTAATCCCCCTGAGCTATGATTGGCCACAGGCATCCTGACTGTGGCCAATTATTTCTCTCCTCGCTGCCGGCGCTGTGATTAGCCAAGCATGCGGGGTCACAGTGCATGCTTGGCCAATCATGAGCCAGCAATGCACTGCGATGGCGCAGTGCATTGTGGGCCGTGAGTGCCACACGAATATGGCACGAACGGCCCACAGAGTTCTGGCTTTGCCGAACTGGTGAACAGCCGGTTTTCGAGTCGAACACCGAGCTCATCCCTAGTCACCAGCACCAATAGATATGTAAATAGTAAAGTGAAGCAGTGTTATATACTATAACCAATACTAAAACAATATAAAGTGCTATATATAAAATAAAGTGCAAATGCGATAAACAGATCCTATGTCAATGTGCAAAAGTGCAATCATATATCATCAAAAATAGTCCAATGACAATAAAAAATGTCCATAAAATATCACAATGATTAAAAGTCTCTTCAATTGTGCAAAATAAGTGCAAAAAACAGGAGGGGTGTGTCAAAGTGCAAATCAGCAGGATATGATGTGATGATAGCCTGTAGATAACCTTCAACAATCCACACCCAGCAAGGTAGGCACCAGAAAAAAGACATAAAAATATGATAAAAACGTGCCACAAGCATGGTAGGCACCAGAAATGAGACATAAATAACAAATAAATCATATCCCACAAGCCAAACATGAAAGAGCATCTGCTAAGACAAACCGGAAAATCGCATACTTACCTTTCCGTAATTTTCCTTTCCTGTCGTATCTTCATGGCAGCAAACACTCTGGGTTGTGACTCCGCCTCCACAACCTGATAGGACCACATAGCTATAAGATGACGAGATGGCCCCCGCCCAAGTATTCTCCATATATATGAATCACCTTCAACGGGTGGGTCATTGTATGCTGCCATGAAGATGCAACAGGAAAGGAAAATTATGGAAAGGTAAGTATACAATTTTACGGTTTCCTGACGCATCATGGAAGCATACACTCTGGGGAGTAACTCACAGACTGGGTGGGAATGCAAGAAAAAATTAATTTATTAACAAGAAACAGAGGAGTTGGCCTGGATGACGGCCCTTCCAAAGTCTACTGTTGAAAGTCCTGCAGAATCCACCTTATTATACAATATAAAGGTGTTTCTGGAAGACCGGGTGGCCACTTTACAGATAGTCTCCGCCGAGACCCTACAATAGGCCGCCCAAGAACTTGCCAGTGCCCTGGTGGAATGCGCCTTTAAGCCCTCCAGAATTTGTAGTTCACTCAGCGAGTAGGCCTTTTTGATAGTCTTTACTAGCCATGAGGCGGTGGTGTGAGCCAATGCCGCCTGGCCTTTCCTACAGCCATATGGAACAAGTAAGAGGTTTTCCGATCTCCTGATCGACTCGGTTGCTGAAAGATACTTTAGAATGTTGCCCCCGACATCCAGAGAATGAGGTTCACCTTGATCTGTGACAAAGGCTGGAAGGTTGATCTCCTAATTAAAGTGGAAGGAGGAGGACACCTTAGGTACAAAACGGTTTGAAGGCCTTAGAACTATTCTGTCCGTATAGACGACCAGGTATGTTTTTTTTTTGCCATCAAGGCTTGCATCTCCGAGACTCTCTTTGCTGAAGTTATAGCAATCAGGAATGAAACCTTGAGCGTCAGATCCCAAAGGGAGATGTTGTCGAGTGGAGAGAACAGTTCCTTAGACAAGACTTCCAAGACAACTGAGAGGTCCCATACCGGGAATGAAGGTTTCCTAGGTGGCCTTAGTTTAAGGTAGGCCCTCTGAAACTGGATGACTAAAGGATCATGTGCCCATTTGAGCGGATAAGGCTGATACTTGGAGTTTCAGGGTACTGGAACGAAGCCCTTTCTCTAGGCCTGACTGCAGGAATTCCAGAATTTGATAGGCTGCCAGAGAAGATATGTCCCAACCTTGTTGTTGAGAAAAGGTGGTAAACTTCTCCCAGATCCTTCGGTAGGTGTTGTTGGTAGTCGGCTTCCTAGCCTGAAGCAATGTCTCCACTACCCTCTGAGAACAGCCCTGTTTTAGATACCTAATCCTCTCAGCCTCCAGGCCATCAGATGTAGTCTCTCTGGGTTCGGATGTAGAAGCTGGCCCTGTGAAAGCAGGTCTGCTGACATATGGGGAGGAAGCGGATCCGCCGTGTTCAACTGAAGGAGAGTAGTGAACCATGGCCTCCTCGGCCAAAAGGGGATCACCGCCACTACTAATGCTGCCGACCTCTTGAGCCTTAGAAGGAACCTCAATTAGACTTAGTATGTATCTACCACAGGGTGGTCCTGGGGATACATTATATAAAAAACATGCCACGTCCCAATATTAAAAAAAAAAAAAAAAGGCTCAACAAGTATTGTTGACCACCATAGACTTTTTAGGCAGTAAATATAGATATAACAAGAAAAAGTAAATTTGAAACAGTTTTTATTTCTAAAACAAACAAAATCTCAATGCCTCAGAGCATGATCTTTCACTGTCTAACATATTATAAGTACATCATATTCTACATATATTCCCGTAGGCATCCAATGTGGGAGCATCAAGGAATAAATAACCATCAATACAAAATTAGCACATACAAAGGTAATTGTTAAATTTACCCCCCCCTTTTCTTGTTATATCTATATTTAATGCCTAAAAAGTCCATCATTGTCAGAAGGAACCTTGCTATGAGGGGAGTCGGAGGGAAGATGTAGCCGAGGTTGAAGTTCCAGGGATGTTGAAGACAATCTACTCCCTCTGCTGAAGGAAGGGGGATTCTTGATAGGAACCTCTGACATTTTGCATTTGCTGGTGTAGCCGCCAGATCTATGTCTGGTGGGCCCCAGGTCTGAGTTATGAGCGTGAATGATTGGGGACTCAGAGACCACTCGTTGTTTGAAACAAAGCTTCTGCTGAGTGAGTCGGCCAGGAGATTCTCGACTCCTGGTATATAGGCTGCTCTCACGTCCAGTAGGTTCAATTGCACCCACTCCATAAAGGGGCAAACTTCCTGCATCAGGGAGGAGCTTCTGGTGCCCCCCTGCCTGTTGATGTAGGCGACGGCCACTCTGTTGTCCATCCTCAGGAGGACTCGTTCCCTGAAAGTCACAGTGTCACATGCCTTGCTAACCGTATAAGAGAAGCGTCCACAATAGGAGGAGAGACCAGAGGACTCACTTTAGGCCCTTTGAGGGGATCAAATTTGGCAAGCCTGTCATTCAGACTCGATTTCTTCTCGGGTCCCTGCCATTCTTCCTTGATTAAATCATTCAATTCCTCAATGAATGGAAAAGCCTCTGAGTCCCTTTTGAGGTTCCGGAAGTATTTCTTCCATTTCTGTTGAGCCTCCTGGGGTTTCTCCCAACCAATCGCCTCTTTGACTGATTTTACAAAGGGGTCTATTAGCGAAAAGTCAAAACCGGCAGATGCTTCCAACCCCTCTTTATCAGATGGGGAATCCTGCTCTCTTGATATACTGGGAGGAGCAGGTGAGGCACTTTGCGTCCACAACTCTGTTTCCGGAGTAAGAATCTGTGGAGCTACAGGCTCTTTAGACTGTGGTTCTCTTTCCTTAGTAGCCTCCTTGAAGCACCTACGGCAAGCCAGTTTGTCGGGTAAAGCTGCGGCCCCGCATATCCCTTTTTAAATCTGCCACCGGAGCCATGCCCAGGAAGACTGCCAAAGGATACACACAAGGTAAACAGGGAAAGACAGAGATGGAGACCACTGCAATTTAGCCAAGCCTGTTTAAGGCTTATGTGCTGAGTATATCGCTAAGCCTGTTTAAGGCTTACGTGCCAAAGACATTGCCAAGCCTGTTTAAGGCTTATAACAGGAGCCGAACAATACTACTAGAGCCTGTTTAAAGCTCTAACCGTAGGCAGATAAAAATGCAAGCCTGTTTAAGGCTTATTCAAGGCCACAGAGAGAGTGCAACATACCCCTGAGATCACCAGAGTGGGGTTCCTTCTATTTAGCTTTGTTTAGAGGCTGTACCGGTAATGACTTCTATCCAGGAGATGCTAGAATCTGGCTGGGGTGAAGCAGTAAGGGGGTGATGATCCGTGCAGTCCCAATGAGTGAGGAAAAGTAAGAGAATACTGGGGCGGGGGCCATCTCGTCATCTTATAGCTATGTGGTCCTATCAGGTTGTGGAGGCGGAGTCACAACCCAGAGTGTATGCTGCCATGATGCGACAGGAAATTATGCTATTGAAAGGCTTGCCATGTGCTTCACCAGATCCAGAATGTTTGGCTTCTCTTCTACTCACCTCTCCTCCACAATCACTTACTTCTACCAGGGCCCTAAGAAGTATGTACTGGAAAAGAAGGGACATTCACTGGATATGATAATACCTGCAGTAAATTACCGCATACCTGCTGTAAATTACCACACTGTTTCATGTGAGAAATATTGCAAAACATGGCCAAATACCACATGCAGTATTTTTGTTGCGTTTTTTTGTGAATGCCAAAAAATGTAAAAAAAAATGCTGAGTGGTATTTTACTGCATTTCTTAATGTGCTTGATACTGCTTTGTGAATGGAGCCAGTATCATCTAAGCCCTTGTACACACGGTCAGAGATTCCGCCAACCAAATCCGTCTGAGTAATTCCGACTGATTAATTCCGGAAGAGGTCCGGAAGTGATGTTGCATACACACGGTCAGACTAAATTGTCGGAAAAAATCCGCAGACCACACACAGCCGGAATATCCGACAAAACGGTCCGATAGGAAACATTCTGATGGAATCTCCGACTGTGTGTACAAGGGCTTAAGGTTTGAGGGCACTCCATACCCGGTCATGCTTTTCATGATTTGTTAATACTAAATGAGTTTGTCTCTTTGCACTAGGTGGGCGCTAAGAATAATATTGCTTTTGTTTGTAGGTGCTTCAGTCACCTCTATGCACTTATCCCTGTCTATAGATATTACATTAACCATTCATCCACTAACATTTCTCCATATTTAAATTTTTTTTTTACAGTTTACTGTTTATTTGATTTGTGGGTGCTTAGCTTTTACATATGTGTATATGCATTTCTCCTCATTTTTAAGGGTCTGTTTTGTACAGAAGAAAAAGGGATCTTACCGCTCCAGGAGCACACATGCAGGCTGTAAACTGTTCTCTCCGGCTGGGAAGCTACAGGTGCTGGCTATTACCACTAGCAACAGACAAAAAACAAGCTCTGGACTGCCGCACTCTTTAGAAAACCCATTTCTTTTATTGGAAAATCACATCACAGCTTAACAAACACAGCGAACAAGGAAAAATTGCTGATGTTTAGCACTATCTGTAGTGCTTAATCATAGCCAATAGCCAAAGCTATGATTAAGCACTACAGCTAGTGTGAAACGTCAGCAATTTTTCCTTGTTAGCTGTGTTTGTTGAGCTGTGATGTGATTTTCCAATAAAAGAAAGTGGTTTTCTGATGGGCGTGGCTTGGCAGAGCTCGATGGCGGACGTGTGATCTGTGAGCTCCGGCACCTCAGGACAGGCAGCGTTATATTGACAGGTATTACCGCTCCCTCACCGACCCCAGAGATGGGCACAGCCTCCCGCACGTCGTCGGCATCCCGTTCCCGATCCCCGAGGGAACATTCAGAACACAGGGAAACATCCCGGAGATGTTTCGCTCTCAGCGAGGGAACATGGCGCCTTCCCGCCATAGCGCATTACAGGCCACGGACAGGAGATCCTCACCACACGCCGACATCATACTGACGGAAACCTCCCCAGTCAGTAACTCCTCAGGCAATGATAATAACGGTCACCGCGCACAGGGTACACTGCCTTCCCAGCAAACCATCAGCATGCTGGATTTAAAAACAATCGCCACTGACATTAAAGACACCCTGTCAGCTGCCATTGCTGAGCTCCGGGTGGACATTAGAGCCCTGACGGACCGGGTGCACACGGTTGAGAAAACCACTGCTCAACATGATTTGTATATCCGTAAGACTACCAGGAAACTTGACGGCCACACACTACAACTCAGGGACATGCAACGGCACATGGAGGACCTGGACAACAGGGGCAGACGACGCAACCTGAGAATTAGAGGCCTCCCAGAATCCGTTGACGGTGAACACGTCCCCGCAGCTATCACAACCATCTTTAATACTGTACTGGATAGACCCCCACAAGCGGCGGTAGAATTCGAGAGGATACATCGCGCTTTGCGCCCTAAAGGCCGCGAGACGGATCCGCCGAGGGATGTCATCTGCTGCTTGGTCAACTATCGTCTCAAGGAGGAAATTTTGAAAGCAGCCAGAGCCCGGCCCCAGTTATCCTATGAGTCTACACCTGTACAGATTTTTCAGGACCTCTCGGGCATCACCCTGCAACATCGCAGGGATCTACGCCCCTTGCTGGAGGCTCTGAAAACCCGTGGCATCCTATACAAATGGAAATTTCCCTTTTGCCTCACTGCATCCCTTCAGGGCCGCACGGCCTACCTAAAGGTTCCTGAGGATCTTCCTAACTTTTGCGCTACCTTGAATGTGCCCCTCATGGAAGTCCCGAATTGGTACGCCAACTTCCGCCCTATGGCTTACAAATCGATCTCCGGCCATGTGGAACCTATGGACACTCATGAAGCTCATTATCGCAGACGGAGATCCCCATCCGGGTATAGAGGCCAACGCCCGCCGGAATCCATCCGCAGGGATCACAGCCCGTCATCATCCCCCCGCTCCCGGAGGGCCCGGAGAGACTACTAGTCCCGCAATATCCGAGTGATCAGTCAGGTCAGTTCATATACTCAGTTCATATACTCACTACTCGCTTTTCCACCTGAGTATGCCTCTGATATCACTTAATTACCTGTTCCGAAATGTTACCTGCTGCGGAAGGCTCTGCAATACGTGACCTCCACTACAAAGTTTTTGTTGGTGACTCCCAGTCTGTTTTTGGTTTTTTTCTTTTTTGTTAGTAATTGCTCTCTGGTTGATCATCCCTACCTGACCGGTTGTCAGGTCATACATCCTACCAGGACTTTGCTTCGTTCCGGATACTTCAACAGCACTTGGTACCGAAGCTGACTTATCCTCTCCCGCCTTAAGACTTGCCATGTTGTTCTCCTTACTGCCGGCGTCCGCCTATGGCGGGTGGTTTTTGACGCCAACTCACTGCATCACTGTTCCACCGGTCCCTGCTCTACCTGTTAACCGTGACATTAAGGACACTATTCATCGGCTCAGAAACTCGCTGTTACGTCTGTCTGGCTTTTAGCGTCTCCTCCAGATAGCTGATATCTCGGACCCCGATGTGGTGCTCTACAGAGACTTCTCTCAGCTTCACACCCTGCGGAAGACATTCGCCCCTCTCATATCTTAGACCTACTTTTCTGGAATCTACCTGGGATACAAGCTTCTAGTTGGACTGCTTCGTATATGGTACAGTTTCACTCATCTGTACCCTTCGTTCTCACGGATAAGTATGATGTATAGGATGACTGCCATCTACTAACTCACCTATTTAACATATTGCCGGCATATGTATCTCACACTGTTTAGTATACTATCTACTATTGTGTATATTACGGCCATTTAAGTTTCACTATATATCCACATAGCAGGACGCAGCCGTGTTCATATAGTGGATAGTAAACGGTGACCTTTCTTTTCTTGTGTTATTGTAGCGGCTAAATAAATAGCTAATGTTTGAATTTAGGAGTCCTGTACTTCACAGTTTTCTCTTTCTGTGTTAATTGTGTTTGCAATTTTGGTTTAACTACTAGGATTACCACTGCTCATACATTTCTCCATGCTAATTTTGTCCTGTAGACGCTAACACCTTTCAGATTACTTGCACGTCAACATTGTCCTGAGTGGCCGCACACTCACCATCGCTTAAGTACCCTCTTTCACCAAATCTCAAACCCTCATTGGGCTTTGCCGTTGTCAACCCCAAAGAGGGGTGGTGTTTCCCACTCCACTCCACACCTCACGAATTTTCACACCACTAGAGAACGTGGTAAACACCCCTTTCCCCCTTTTCCCCCTCTCCCATTTATCCCACCTACTGGGAGCCCCCGAGTGTTTCTGCTTTACTGTAAATCGCTTTCCTTCCCGTTCCCCTTCCCCTCCTGTGGTCACCTCCATCTCCCCAACTGCTGATCATGGCCCCTTCTACTACTACCTCCCCAACGCCTCGATCCCGCCATCAGGTTAATTCGATTAATGCTACTAAATTCTACTCCATCAACGCTCGTGGCCTGAATACACCCGAAAAGAGATCCCAGTTGCTACATACTTTACACCAATCGAGAGCACATATTGCCCTGATACAGGAAACCCACTTCCGGACGGATTCCGTCCCGAAGCTACATAACTTCCATTACCCTGTTGTTTACCATGCTACGAATGATGAGGCAAAGTCTAAAGGGGTCTCCAGACTTTGCCCCATCACTATCTTGGAGGTCCAAAAAGACCCGAAAGGTCGTTTTCTTTTTCTTAAGGGCCATATCCACAATCGGCCGATCACAATTGCAAACTTGTATGCTCCGAACACCCACCAAGTTCCTTTCTTCCGAGAAACTATCTCTAAACTAGTGGCCTTCCACCAAGGACTTCTGGTCCTTGGAGGAGATTTTAATGTTCCCCTGTCACCCTCTATTGTCACGTCCAATGGCTCATCTAGCCTTACATATAGAGCACTCAAAGACATTAAGTCCCAATTACGGCTGTTAACTCTCCACGACACTTGGCGTACGTTGCACCCGACTGATCGAGATTACACATACTACTCCCCGCCCCATAAGAAATATTCGAGACTGGACCACTTTTTTCTTTCACAGGATGATTTTCATAATCTATAAAAGGCCACGATTGAATCTGCTTTGATATCCGATCACAACCCAATTACTATGGTCCTTCATTTATCACAAACGCCCCCCCGATCTCCTATTTGGAGATTGGACGACTCCTTGCTAACCGATATCGCAAACAAGGCTTCTGTCACAGAGTGTCTTCAAAATTATTTTAAAGATAATGGGTCTACCGAACTTTCTAAGGGATCCATATGGGCAGCTCACAAATGTGTCGTTCGGGGGTTGTTTATCTCCCTGAAAGCCAACCGCTCGAAGTTGCGCAAAGCTCATTTAGACTCCTTATATAAGCGTATTCACTTTCTGGAGCAAGCTCACAAACGCACACTAGCAGAAACTCATCTGCCTGAGCTTATACGAACTAGACAGGAACTATTGGAAGAATTGCAGAAAACCGTTAAGCAAAAATTTATTCTAACGCAAAAGCTTTTTTATGAATATGGCAATAAAGCTGGCAAGATGCTTGCGAGAGCTCTCCAGAAAAGGAAAACACATCACACCGTTCATAAAATCTCCACGCCGACCGGTGACTCCATTATTGACTCAGATAAGATAGCTCAACACTTTGCCGAGTATTTTCAAGCATTGTATAATTTACCTCCACACCCCCAGACAGCTGCCGACCCCAATAGACAATCACTTATACGGAACTTCCTTGCCACATACTCTCCACCCCCTTTAGACCCCGAGGACCGATCTTTACTGGATACCCCTATTACGTCCACTGAAACCCTACTAGCACTTAAACAACTCAAGGCAGGTAAAAGCCCTGGCCCTGATGGCCTACCAGCTGCTTATTACAAGGCCTTTTCGGATGTGCTCCTGCCCCACTTTTTGGAAACCTTTAATGACCTCCCTACATCTAACAGATCTAACATAGATATTCTAGAAGCGCATATCACTCTCATACCTAAACCCGGCAAGGACGCCTCTCAAATCCCCAATTATCGCCCCATCTCATTATTGAACGTGGACCTCAAATTGTATGCCAAAGTTATAGCGAATCGCATATCCCCTTTGCTTACGAACTTAATTTCAACCGACCAAGTAGGCTTTGTACCTGGCCGCGAAGCCAGAGATAACACCATAAAGGCTTTAAATATCCACCATTGGCTAACCTCTACAAAAAAGGCGGGATTCTTTCTCTCATTGGACGCGGAGAAGGCGTTCGACAGGGTGGCGTGGGACTATATGGCTGCTGTACTGACCCACTTGGGTTTCCCACCGCGTTTGCTTCAAATGATTATGCTTTTGTATTCCCCCCCCACAGCCAAAATAAGAGTAAACGGACGCCTGTCGAACGCCTTCTCCATCGCTAATGGTACCCGTCAGGGATGTCCCCTTTCCCCAATCATTTTTATTTTGACACTTGAACCTTTCCTCCGAATGTTAAGAGGTAACACAGACATTAAGGGGATTGAGATCAAAGATAGAACCTATAAACTGGCCGCCTACGCGGATGACATTTTACTTTTTCTCTCAGACCCAGTGACAACTATCCCCAATCTGCTTAGCGACTTGACTTCTTTCCACACTATTTCCAATCTGAAAATTAACTTTGAGAAATCCAGGGCCTTAAACATAACTACACCCGAACCAGTAATCTCCCAATGCAAACTAAACTTTCCTTTTCAATGGGAACGTGGCACCCTGCTGTACCTGGGCATCCATATTCCCACTGACCTATCCACTTTATATGATCACAATTATAGCCCAACACTCCTGAAAATAAAGGACGACTTGCTTAATTGGCATAAGAACTCCTTTTCTTGGTTCGGGAGAATAGCCATTGTCAAAATGACTGTACTCCCTAAACTGCTATATTTATTTCAAACTATTCCCATCACCCTCCCAAAAATCTTTTTCCAGACTTACAAAAAGATGTGTAGAGACTTTATATGGTCCCATAGATCCCCAAGAATAAACTGGGCCAAACTTGTTCTTCCCAAGTCTAGAGGGGGCCTAGGTGTGCCCGACCTCCATACATATAACCATGCCACATTACTTACCAGAATCGTTGACTGGCACATCCATCATACAGAAAAGGCTTGGATCCAATTAGAACAAGATATGACCCATTTACCCTTGGTGAACCTCCCGTGGATATCCACACAAGCCATCCCTGCCTCTTGCAAAAATCATCCCCTGATCAACTCTTCTCTACAAGCACTACGACGGACACATCGTTCCCTTAACCTCACATCACCTGAAGGTCCCATGACCCCAATCTCAAACAATCCAGACTTCCCCCCCGACATTACCAGATGTGACCTCCAAAAACCACTCACTCAATACCGTGCTCATCAATTCTTTGAACAAGGGTATCTGTTGTCACACTCAGCTATGATCACAAAGTTTCCTGAACTCCGAATACCTTTCTTCAAATTTTTGCAAATCCGACACTTCTTCAACTCGTGCAACCCACCATGCAGGTGGTTTCGACAACTTACCCCATTCGAAACCTTATGCAGCAGCGACACACCGCAAAATCATCTGATAGCCAACATAGTACCACTCTTACATTCGGATGCAGCCACACGCTCACCAGCTTCTATGAAATGGGATACTGATCTCCTCACCACTTTGACTGAAGGAGATTGGTCCCAGATTTATACACACACTCATAAAGGCACCGTCAATGTCTCGGTACAAGAAAACAGATATAAACTCTGTTCGCGTTGGTATCGCACCCCAGATAAAATACATAAATTATTCCCTGATGTCCCACCCACATGCTGGAGATGTGGTTCCGAATTTGGATCTTTTCTACACATCTGGTGGGATTGTCCCCTACTCCAACCGTTCTGGAAAGAAATCCATGACAAAATAGTACAGATAACAACATACCCTCTGGCCTTCTCTCCAGCTCAATACCTGTTGCATCACACGCCTATAGCGCAACGCACTTATCGCAAATCACTTCCCTTACACTTAATAAATTCTGCCACGTTATGCATTCCCAGACATTGGAAATCTTCTACACCCCCCACTCTGGAAGAATGGTACCATCAGGTCGATCGGACAGCCGAAATGGAGAGGCTTATTCACCAAGCCCATGATAGACACACCAAATTCTCAGCTATTTGGACATGCTGGCTCCATTTCCGCTCTTCCTCACAGTCGACTACTCCATCACCCCACCCTTCATGATACAATATGACACACTTCAGTCTTCAAGAAAAAGACATCACACACCCCTATACGCGACTCCGGCCTGTTGCTATCATTAATCACAGTATATCCACCTGTTCACCCCTTTACTCCCCATGTACCCCCTGGAGGTGACCTTTCCCTGAAAACTTCTTTACTCCCAGTTTAACCTCTTGAAACTCACATATAGGCTTGCTGGTTTGCTTCCCGCACTCACAGTTTGCTCCCCAGAGGGGTGAGTGGTCAGGGACCAACCCCTTTGAATTAGAATTCTGCGTGGGAAGACATGCTCTTGAGTTGCTATCTATGCAACTCCCCTGATATGATTGAGCTTTGATCTACACTTGTTTACTTAATTACTAGCCATTGTGCATGTTCCCCCTTTTTTTTTCTTTTTATTTTACTGTTCTTTCGCATTTTAGCTGGCTATCAGACCACTGCTCTCTTCATTTTCAATGTCTTACCGTTTGATTGTATTGTATTATGTATTTGGTTGTATGCATATTTACATTATCTCAATAAAAACATTTGAAACAAAAAGAAAGTGGTTTTCTGAAGAGTGCGGCAGTCTAGAGCTTGTTTTTCGTCTGTTTTGTACAGTACTATAGCCTATATTCCTATTATGGACATTCTCCTATTTCATTAGTTAATCTGGCCATCTGCTGACATTTGTTTTGCATTGAGTTACTGATATAGAAAGTTACCTGTTCTACAATGTTTTGCTGCCCCTTTCTGCATACCAGAGCAGCACTCTTTGTTGGCAGGCAACATTGTGCTGCAGACCCTACTTTGGGATTGATGCACACCCTCTGAGGGTGTGACTTTGATCTAAACTCTGCTCTGACCCAAAAGTGGAGGGACAATATTGTCTCTAGTTTACTTTCTTGCACCCTACTATCTTGCACCTTTTTATAGTATTCTCTCCACTGACCAAGGACTACGATATAAATGTTTTTGCTTTATATTTTTGTATTTTTGTTGCTTTCTCTCACTGATTTAGATATTAATTGTTTTGGTATATCTGTGTGAAGGGCCACTTATAATCAATATGTGCTTATGTGTAGGGGTTCCCGGGGCAACATCTTACAGTGGTTTATTCATACTTGTATGTCCAAAGATTTTAACTATAAAATGGGGCTATCATGTGATTGGGTGTGAGGATTTCACATTGGCAGGGTTATTTAATGTTTGTTTGTGGATTTATGTGGATTTCTTGAGAACGCAAATATGGATTGCTCTTCTAAGGCCAATGTTAATATAAACTAGCCATTATAGTATCCATAAAGTAATACAAATTAAGAAAAAACTACTGCAGGTATAAAGTGCAAGCCTAATGGTATGCCCTGTCACAGCTGAATTCAAGCCAGTTATGACAAGCAAAATGTCATCACTTCCAGGTAGCATTATAACTTGTTGTTAATAATTCAATTGTGAATCAATAGAGACTTTCAAGGTGCTACATCTACTAAAGAAAGATGGAGCAGAAGGGGGTATTGATCGCCTTCCGCTCCTCACAGCTATAGGACTTTATTGGCACATCACGAGACATGTAATTAAAATTCAATACGTTTATTACAATTTGCATTCTTTTTTTATTTCAGGTACTTACATAGCGCTGTCAATGTACACAGCGCTTTACATATACATTGTACATTCACATCAGTCCCTGCCCTCAAGGAGCTTACAACCTAAGGTCCCTAACACACATTCATACACATACTAGGGCCAATTTAGACAGGATGTGATTAACCTACCAGCATGTCTTTAGAGTGTGGGAGGAAAACAGAGTACCCAGAGGAAACCCACACAGACACAGGGAGAACATGCAAACTCCAGGCAGAAGGTGTTGTGGTTGGGATTCGAACCAGTGACCCTTTTTGCTGCTAGGTGAAAGTGCTATCCACTACATCACTGTGCATTAAAAAATTACCAGCACAGTTCAAATATCCGGAGCAAAAACAATGTTCCCAAAAGACTTAAAACGCACAACAATACCCAAGTACTGGATTGGAGAGCAAAACATCTATGGTACTTTTTATTTGTTGTATAAATAAACAAGTGGTGGTCAGAAAGGCTTGTCCAAATCCAGATGTCAATCAATCTGGATTCGGACAAGCATATCTGGACACCACTTGTTTATTCTCTATACAACACATGAAAAGTACTATAAGTGTTTTGCTTTCCAATCCAGTACTTGGGTATCAATATGTGTTTTAAATCTCTTGGGGACGTTGCTTTTTTGCCAGTATTTAACTGTGCTGTTCATTTTTTTAATGCAAATTATAATAAATATATTGACTTTCAATTACATGTCTTGTCAATTAAGTCCTATAGTTGGGGGAGGCAAATGGCTGTCCATACCCCCTTCTGCTCCATCTTTCTCTAGTAATATTTGTATTGACCCATAAATATGATGGACAGTCTCTTTGGCCAATAAGAATATGCAGGTGGCAGGAGGGGTTGGGCAAGCTTCTGCATTATCAATAGTGATGGCCGAACGGTTCGCCCGGCGGTCGTTTCGCGGCGAATTTCCGACATTCGCGGTCCGCACGTTCGAACGCCTTTTTCCGTCGTTCGCCGCGGCGGACTTACGTGTTTAATGTATACAAGAACTTTAACCTTTGGTGACACGTTTATCATGTGATACAGGACAGCCAATTGAGACATGACAGCACATGGACACTTGTACATTCCCCCTAACCTATAAATACACCCGATCCGGTGGCCATTTTACATTCTTTCTTCTGTTAAGATAGGGACAGGTTCCTGTGTGGAGTAGGGAGAGATAAACCACTAGCTATTTGGTACACAAAAGTTCTTTTCAGGACTGGTATAGGTGTTAGGTGTTGATAGGTTTGCTGTGCTGCTGATTCTTGCAGCAGCCTGAGTGTCTTTTGTTAGTTTAGAGAAAGGGAAAGGACGGTGTATGCTACAGGGACAGCCAGATTAGTCTTTCATCATCATCATCATCATCATCATCATTAGCTGTTACTATCAAGGTCCACAAAAGAGCTGTTCCAGTAACCACTAATCGTTCTCTTTTTTTGCCAATTTGTATAGGGACAGGAAGGAAGCAGTGTTGTCAGGCAGTGAGGGTAATTTTAAAGACTTGCTGTTATTATTAGTTCCACAAAGGTTCTTTTCAGGACTGGTATCAGTGGTACAGTAATAGGCTTGTACATGTATAATATTCTTTCTTCCAAATATAGAAAGGATATTATACTTGACTGCTGCCCTTCTGCTGCAGTCTGCTAAACATTCACAACTCACTTGTTCCACAAAAGTTCTTATAAGGACTGGTAACTTGGTATAGGGTGCTACGGTACATAGGCTTGAGTGCGGTACAGTCTGCTGTTCTGTAAGGACCGCTATCGGTCCACAATAGATAGGGTTGACGTGCACCACTGCTGACCGCTGCCCTATACTGCAGCAGTCCTTCAGCGGTATAGGGACTGACGTACAGTCTGCTAATCACTAACACACAACCTGCTTGTTCCACAAAAGTTCTTATAAGGACTGGTAACTTGGTATAGGGTGCTACGGTACATAGGCTTGAGTGCGGTACAGTCTGCTGTTCTGTAAGGACCGCTATCGGTCCACAATAGATAGGGTTGACGTGCACCACTGCTGACCGCTGCCCTATACTGCAGCAGTCCTTCAGCGGTATAGGGACTGACGTACAGTCTGCTAAACACTAATACACAACCTGCTTGGTCCACAAAAGTTCTTATAAGGACTGGTAACTTGGTATAGGGTGCTACGGTACATAGGCTTGAGTGCGGTACAGTCTGCTGTTCTGTAAGGACCGCTATCGGTCCACAATAGATAGGGTTGACGTGCACCACTGCTGACCGCTGCCCTATACTGCAGCAGTCCTTCAGCGGTATAGGGACTGACGTACAGTCTGCTAAACACTAATACACAACCTGCTTGGTCCACAAAAGTTCTTATAAGGACTGGTAACTTGGTATAGGGTGCTACGGTACATAGGCTTGAGTGCGGTACAGTCTGCTGTTCTGTAAGGACCGCTATCGGTCCACAATAGATAGGGTTGACGTGCACCACTGCTGACCGCTCACCTATACTGCAGCAGTCCTTCAGCGGTATAGGGACTGACGTACAGTCTGCTAAACACTAATACACAACCTGCTTGGTCCACAAAAGTTCTTATAAGGACTGGTAACTTGGTATAGGGTGCTACGGTACATAGGCTTGAGTGCGGTACAGTCTGCTGTTCTGTAAGGACCGCTATCGGTCCACAATAGATAGGGTTGACGTGCACCACTGCTGACCGCTCACCTATACTGCAGCAGTCCTTCAGCGGTATAGGGACTGACGTACAGTCTGCTAATCACTAACACACAACCTGCTTGTTCCACAAAAGTTCTTATAAGGACTGGTAACTTGGTATAGGGTGCTACGGTACATAGGCTTGAGTGCGGTACAGTCTGCTGTTCTGTAAGGACCGCTATCGGTCCACAATAGATAGGGTTGACGTGCACCACTGCTGACCGCTGCCCTATACTGCAGCAGTCCTTCAGCGGTATAGGGACTGACGTACAGTCTGCTAAACACTAACACACAACCTGCTTGGTCCACAAAAGTTCTTATAAGGACTGGTAACTTGGTATAGGGTGCTACGGTACATAGGCTTGAGTGCGGTACAGTCTGCTGTTCTGTAAGGACCGCTATCGGTCCACAATAGATAGGGTTGACGTGCACCACTGCTGACCGCTGCCCTATACTGCAGCAGTCCTTCAGCGGTATAGGGACTGACGTACAGTCTGCTAAACACTAATACACAACCTGCTTGGTCCACAAAAGTTCTTATAAGGACTGGTAACTTGGTATAGGGTGCTACGGTACATAGGCTTGAGTGCGGTACAGTCTGCTGTTCTGTAAGGACCGCTATCGGTCCACAATAGATAGGGTTGACGTGCACCACTGCTGACCGCTGCCCTATACTGCAGCAGTCCTTCAGCGGTATAGGGACTGACGTACAGTCTGCTAAACACTAATACACAACCTGCTTGGTCCACAAAAGTTCTTATAAGGACTGGTAACTTGGTATAGGGTGCTACGGTACATAGGCTTGAGTGCGGTACAGTCTGCTGTTCTGTAAGGACCGCTATCGGTCCACAATAGATAGGGTTGACGTGCACCACTGCTGACCGCTGCCCTATACTGCAGCAGTCCTTCAGCGGTATAGGGACTGACGTACAGTCTGCTAAACACTAATACACAACCTGCTTGGTCCACAAAAGTTCTTATAAGGACTGGTAACTTGGTATAGGGTGCTACGGTACATAGGCTTGAGTGCGGTACAGTCTGCTGTTCTGTAAGGACCGCTATCGGTCCACAATAGATAGGGTTGACGTGCACCACTGCTGACCGCTCACCTATACTGCAGCAGTCCTTCAGCGGTATAGGGACTGACGTACAGTCTGCTAATCACTAACACACAACCTGCTTGTTCCACAAAAGTTCTTATAAGGACTGGTAACTTGGTATAGGGTGCTACGGTACATAGGCTTGAGTGCGGTACAGTCTGCTGTTCTGTAAGGACCGCTATCGGTCCACAATAGATAGGGTTGACGTGCACCACTGCTGACCGCTGCCCTATACTGCAGCAGTCCTTCAGCGGTATAGGGACTGACGTACAGTCTGCTAAACACTAACACACAACCTGCTTGGTCCACAAAAGTTCTTATAAGGACTGGTAACTTGGTATAGGGTGCTACGGTACATAGGCTTGAGTGCGGTACAGTCTGCTGTTCTGTAAGGACCGCTATCGGTCCACAATAGATAGGGTTGACGTGCACCACTGCTGACCGCTGCCCTATACTGCAGCAGTCCTTCAGCGGTATAGGGACTGACGTACAGTCTGCTAAACACTAATACACAACCTGCTTGGTCCACAAAAGTTCTTATAAGGACTGGTAACTTGGTATAGGGTGCTACGGTACATAGGCTTGAGTGCGGTACAGTCTGCTGTTCTGTAAGGACCGCTATCGGTCCACAATAGATAGGGTTGACGTGCACCACTGCTGACCGCTCACCTATACTGCAGCAGTCCTTCAGCGGTATAGGGACTGACGTACAGTCTGCTAATCACTAACACACAACCTGCTTGTTCCACAAAAGTTCTTATAAGGACTGGTAACTTGGTATAGGGTGCTACGGTACATAGGCTTGAGTGCGGTACAGTCTGCTGTTCTGTAAGGACCGCTATCGGTCCACAATAGATAGGGTTGACGTGCACCACTGCTGACCGCTGCCCTATACTGCAGCAGTCCTTCAGCGGTATAGGGACTGACGTACAGTCTGCTAAACACTAATACACAACCTGCTTGGTCCACAAAAGTTCTTATAAGGACTGGTAACTTGGTATAGGGTGCTACGGTACATAGGCTTGAGTGCGGTACAGTCTGCTGTTCTGTAAGGACCGCTATCGGTCCACAATAGATAGGGTTGACGTGCACCACTGCTGACCGCTCACCTATACTGCAGCAGTCCTTCAGCGGTATAGGGACTGACGTACAGTCTGCTAATCACTAACACACAACCTGCTTGTTCCACAAAAGTTCTTATAAGGACTGGTAACTTGGTATAGGGTGCTACGGTACATAGGCTTGAGTGCGGTACAGTCTGCTGTTCTGTAAGGACCGCTATCGGTCCACAATAGATAGGGTTGACGTGCACCACTGCTGACCGCTGCCCTATACTGCAGCAGTCCTTCAGCGGTATAGGGACTGACGTACAGTCTGCTAAACACTAATACACAACCTGCTTGGTCCACAAAAGTTCTTATAAGGACTGGTAACTTGGTATAGGGTGCTACGGTACATAGGCTTGAGTGCGGTACAGTCTGCTGTTCTGTAAGGACCGCTATCGGTCCACAATAGATAGGGTTGACGTGCACCACTGCTGACCGCTGCCCTATACTGCAGCAGTCCTTCAGCGGTATAGGGACTGACGTACAGTCTGCTAAACACTAATACACAACCTGCTTGGTCCACAAAAGTTCTTATAAGGACTGGTAACTTGGTATAGGGTGCTACGGTACATAGGCTTGAGTGCGGTACAGTCTGCTGTTCTGTAAGGACCGCTATAGGTCCACAATAGATAGGGTTGACGTGCACCACTGCTGACCGCTCACCTATACTGCAGCAGTCCTTCAGCGGTATAGGGACTAAGAGTTTTGTCACAGGGTCATTTAAAAAATGACATGCAGAGGAAGAGGCAGGCCCTTCCGCAGGGGTGGTAGGGGTAGGGCAGGAGCAACAGGCTTGAGCCAAAGTGGGAAGTTGCAGAAGGTGCGTTCAATTACTTTAAAGGATGCACCAGACTTGGTTGAGTGGCTCGCTCAGCCTTACTCTTCTGCACCCTCCTCATCCTCTCGATCTGCACCCTCTTCTTCACTCTCTGCTATGTGCACCCCCAAAGACACTACCACCAACAACACGACCACCACCACCACCACCACATACCTTCCGCTTGAGTCACTGGAATTATTTTCCGATCCATATCAAGAGGACATTTCTGATGCGCAGCCACTCTTGGTATTGGATCAGGAAGAGGAGGTAGCAACAAGCGCTACTCAGCAGTCTGACGCCAGTACCCAGATCAGCCCAAGGAGGAGGTTGGTCCCCGGTGTTGCTGCCTACTCTACTTATAGCGGTGGGGAAGGTGACGTTGATGATGACGTGTCTAGTGATGTCACGTGGGTGCCCACAAGAGAGGAAGAGGAGGGGAGTTCAGAGGGAGATATGGACCAGCAGATAGGGAGGAGAAGCAGCAATGACTTACATTGCACAGCAGGGACAAAGCAGACTGCAAATGTATCAGGAGCGAGTCATCGACCATGTACGGTCACATCTGGCGCTCCCAGGACACCGGCACATGGCTCCGCAGTGTGGGCTTTTTTTAACGTGTCCGCTGCTGACAATAGCGTTGCCATCTGCAATCTTTGCAGTCAACGCGTTAGTCGCGGTAAGCCCAATACTCACCTAGGGACGACCGCCTTAAGAAGGCACATGAGCAGCCATCACCGAGCCCAGTGGGAGCAACGGAACACACAAAGCCACACTGCAGGCTCTCACCGTCCAGCCTCGTCTTCTACTTCTCCTTCTCCTCTCTCCTCACAATTGTCCTCCACTCCACCTTCCATCACGCCAAGCTCACATTTTTCTGCAAAAAGGCAGGCTTCCGTGGGCCTAATGTTTGAGCGTAAAAAAATGATGACGCCGGATAACCCTCTTGCCCAACGGTTGGCGGCTGGCTTGTCAGAACTCATAGCCCGCCAACTACTGCCATATAAACTGGTGGACTCGGAGGCCTTTCGCAAATTTGTGGCCATTGGAACACCACAATGGAAGGTCCCAGGAAGGAAGTATTTCTCAGAGAAGGGCATCCCAGAGCTATATGGCCATGTTCAGCGGCAAGTGAATGTATCTCTGGCACACAGTGTCGGTGCCAAGATACATCTGACCACAGACACGTGGTCTAGCAAACACGGGCAGGGAAGGTATATCAGTTTTACTGCCCACTGGGTGAACCTTCTGACGGCCGTCAAGCATGTAACCCGTGGCACCCGTGTAGATTTGGTTTTACCGCCACGGATTGCATGCAGGCCTGACTCTTCTTCTCCTCCTCCTACTCCATCCTCCTCCCTCTCCTCCTCAGCTGCCTCCTCCTTTTCCGCTGCTAGCGTCTCTTCCACTGCACCGCCCAAGCTCCCCAGAACCTATTCCACATGCCAGGTGAGACGTTGCCATGCCGTGCTGCGTCTGTTGTGCCTGGAAGCAAAGAGCCACACTGGCCCGGCACTCCTTTCAGCTTTGCGTTCACAGGCAGATGAGTGGCTAACACCGCTCAATTTGACAGTTGGTAAAGTGGTGTGTGACAACGGTACCAATCTGCTTAGCGCATTGAAACAGGGCAAAATCACGCACGTGCCGTGCATGGCACACGTCTTAAACTTGGTCGTGCAGCGATTCCTTGTCAAATACCCTGGGGTCCAGGACATCTTGCGGCAGGCAAGGAAAATCTCGGCCCATTTCAGAAGATCTTACACGGCCATGGCTCGCCTTGCTGACATTCAGCGGCGACACCATCTGCCGGTCAGACGTCTTATTTGCGATTGCCCGACGCGATGGAACTCAACCTTCTATATGCTTGATAGGCTGCTCCAGCAGAAACGTGCAGTTAACGTCTACCTGTATGAACTCTGCGAAAGAAACGGTTCTGGGGAGCTGGGTTTTTTTTCACCGCGCCAGTGGCTGCTCATGCGCGACACATGCAGACTTCTGCGGCCATTTGAGGAGATCACCAAACTGGTCAGTCGCAGCCATGGCGCCATCAGTGACATGGTACCTTATGCCTTCTTTCTGGAGCGTGCATTGCGTCGTGTCATTGATCAGGCTGTGGAGGAGCAGGAGCGGGAAGATGAGGAAGTCGCAATGCTGGATGAATTCCCAGGGGGGGCTACTCTATCTGAGACAAGTCAACAACAGGAGTCTGATGAGGAGTCAGAGGAGGATGGTGCCGGGGCGGATGAGCAGGAGCAAGAAGAGCATGCTTTAAACCTTTCTGGGATCCCTGTTGTGCGAGGATGGGGAGAGGAGAATGAAGAGGACGACATTATCCTGGATGATGAGCAGGAGCCAGGCCACCACACCGCTTCCACTTTAGTGCAAATGGGGGCCTTCATGCTCCAGTGTTTTAATAGGGACCCCCGTATAAAAAGCATGAGGGTCAAGGACCAGTACTGGGTGGCAACGTACTTAGACCCCCGGTACAAACACAAAATGGCGGAAATGTTACCGCCGTCGCAGAGGGCTGTCAGAATGCAGCACTTCCAGGCCTTGCTTCGAGAAATGCTGCATTCTGCTTTTGCGTGCGCTGGCAGAGGAGCAATTCCCACTCCCAGAGAAGGATTTGCGGGTACCAATCCAACAGCGCCTGCAAGAAGAGGCCGGTTTGAAGATGTGTTGGTGACTTCGGATATGAGGTCATTCTTTCAGCCGACCCATCGACAGGTGTCATCCGGATCCAGCATCAGGGAACGCCTAGACCGTCAGGTGTCCGACTACATTGGGTTAACGGCCGATGTGGACGCTCTGAGGAGTGATGAACCCCTAGACTACTGGGTGGGCAGGCTTGACCTCTGGCCAGAGCTTGCCCAATTTGCAATCGAACTGTTGGCTTGCCCCTCATCCAGTGTCCTGTCCGAAAGGACGTTCAGCGCAGCAGGGGGGATTGTGACCGATAAGCGTACTCGCCTAGCTCACCACAGTGTTAACTACCTCACATTTCTAAAAATGAATGAGGCATGGATCTCGGAGGAATTCAACACATGTGATCAGTAGACCATGTATATGTCTATAAACAATTTTTGGAATCAAGCACACAGACCT
This sequence comes from Lithobates pipiens, assembly GCF_037356315.1. Classification (NCBI taxonomy): domain Eukaryota; kingdom Metazoa; phylum Chordata; class Amphibia; order Anura; family Ranidae; genus Lithobates; species Lithobates pipiens. The sequence continues at coordinate 384,198,646 of NW_027507764.1, forward strand.
TCTTAATTCATTTGGCTCACTTCCCTGACCCAAAAAAGCACACCGTACTATATGCCCCTACCCTCCTCTTTGAAGAGGTTGAGCGGTGTCATATTTCTACTGGGGCTGCTTATTATGAGGGGTTCCCACCATCCCTGTGCTGTGCTGACTTCCTCCTGGGTGTTCTTATTATGAGGGGCTCCCACCATCCCTGTGCTGTGCTGACTTCCTCCTGGGGGTTCTTATTATGAGGGGATCACACCATCCCTGTGCTGTGCTGACTTCCTCCTGGGGCTGCTTACGGTGCTGCTGTCAGCGCTGTATGTCACGGAGCTGCTGTCAGCGCTGTATGTCACGGAGCTGCTGTCAGCGCTGTATGTCACGGAGCTGCTGTCAGCGCTGTATGTCACGGAGCTGCTGTCAGCGCTGTATGTCACGGAGCTGCTGTCAGCGCTGTATGTCACGGAGCTGCTGTCAGCGCTGTATGTCACGGAGCTGCTGTCAGCGCTGTATGTCACGGAGCTGCTGTCAGCGCTGTATGTCACGGAGCTGCTGTCAGCGCTGTATGTCACGGAGCTGCTGTCAGCGCTGTATGTCACGGTGCTGCTGTCAGCGCTGTATGTCACGGAGCTGCTGTCAGCGCTGTATGTCACGGAGCTGCTGTCAGTGCTGTATGTCACGGAGCTGCTGTCAGCGCTGTATGTCACGGAGCTGCTGTCAGCGCTGTATGTCACGGAGCTGCTGTCAGCGCTGTATGTCACGGTGCTGCTGTCAGCGCTGTATGTCACGGAGCTGCTGTCAGCGCTGTATGTCACGGAGCTGCTGTCAGCGCTGTATGTCACGGAGCTGCTGTCAGCGCTGTATGTCACGGAGCTGCTGTCAGCGCTGTATGTCACGGAGCTGCTGTCAGCGCTGTATGTCACGGTGCTGATGTCAGTGCTCTGTATTACGGTGCTGCTGTCAGTGCTCTGTATCTCCTGCACCCTCTTGTTTGCCTACCCTGGTCCCTGACCTTCCCTCTCCTCCATTGCCTTCATTAGCTCCATAGTCCTGAATTGTCAGAACAATTTCCCAAATAAAAAAAAAATGCTTGTAGTTATCGATCCCAAATTCACCTCATACATGTATTATGCTATTGTCCAGGTGGTGGGACTACGTGCTACCCCCTAATAATTACCCCGTGGCCGCAAATTCGACCTAAAGGTTTGCGAAATTCGCCTCCCATTGAAGTCAATGGAGCCCGCGGCGAACGGTCGTTTTCGCGAACGTTTGTGTCCGTTCGCGTTTCGCGTTCGCGAAACGTCCCGTCGGAAGTTCGTCCATCACTAATTATCAAGAACTGTGAAACGTTTGCCTTTCAGAGCAGCCTAGAACTGTACCATAACAGGAAGATTTGGGAGGCTTCTGATGGCATTGGCAAGCATCTCTGGGGACCTTTATACCTGCAGCAAAACTTTTGTTTATGAGTATTTTTAGGATAAGGGAAACTGTTATGATGCTATATAAGAAGAGAAGCCTTTGATAGCAATTTACTTTTCTGTCTGCTGGTGGCATTCTATGTATATCAATAGCTTTGCTGCAAATTACATTCCTAAGGACTGAGAAGAGGTGTTCTTAGTTACCTTTGCCTATGTGATAACACCTTTAATTGATTGGAATTGCTGCCTCATAGGTAATGTCTCATTATCATATGTAATTAAGTAGTTAATAAAATAGTGTCTCATTTGCAGCATTGGAGTTTTCTAAAGAAGAAAACTAAAGTAGTTGCTACCCTATACTACCAAATTCACCCTGTCATCTAGTTAAGATCCAACTAGTAGACTAAAGGCAAAAACCCTGAAAAATGACATATTTTTAGGAGCTTTCTAGATTGTAATCTATTGCAACAAAGAGTACTATTATGCCCATGATGTCTCTAAATCCAGTCTCCATTCACCTTGTTGTATGACCCCACCCTTGTGAGTGGATATTGGAATTTTCTGACCTCCCTCCAAAAATGGTAAATATAAAATGTTTATGAATGTTGTGACCTGTTTGTGAGCTGTTAAATCTATTTCACCTTCACCCACAATCCTTACCACTGTATGCCTTTGTTTAAAGGTATTACTAATTCAGATATGTGATGGGCAAGAAAAAGTGAACCACTCATTATTTGAGAAATTTAGTGGCTGGGTACAAAGGAAAGGAATATCTAAGGTTTCCAGTTCAGGAGCAGTGCAAGATGACCACATAAGCTTGCTAAGATGGGTGACAAACACACATACTCTGATCAGCCAAAAGATTATAACATCCACCTAATATTGAATATGCCACTCTTTTGCCACCAAAACAGCCCTGACCCTTTAACCACTTCACCCCCGGAAGGATTTGCTCCCTTAATGACCAAGCCATTTTTTGCGATATGGCATATCATCGCTTTAACTGACAATTGGGTAGTCGTGCAATATTGTACCCAAACAAAATTGACCTCCTTTTTTCCCCATGAATAAAGATTTATTTTGGCGGTATTTGATCACCTCTGTGGTTTTTATGTTTTGCGCTATTAATAAAAAAAGAGACACAATGTTTTTTTACTTTTTGCTATAATAAATATCCCCTAAAAAAATTCTTCATCAGTTTTGGCCAATATATATTCTTCTACATATTTTTGGTAAAAAAATGTCAATAAGCGTATATTGATTGGTTTGCACAAAATTTATAGAGCCTACAAAATAGGGGATATATTTATGGCATTTTTATTAAAATTATTTGTTTTACTAGTAATGGCGGAGATCTGCGATTTTTATTTTGGACTGCGACATTGCGGCGGACAGATCGGACACTTTTGACACTTTTTTTGGACCATTGATATTTATACAGCAATCAAAATAGCCACTGATTATGATATAAATGTCACTGGCAGGGAAGGGGTTAACACTAGGGGGGGATAAAGGGGTTAAATGTGTGTCCTAGGGAGTGATTATCACTGTGGGGGGATGGGACTGCCTGGTGGAGAAGATCGACTGTTGGTCATACTTAGTATGAACAATAGATCTGTCTCCTCTCCCCTGAGAGAATGGAAGTCTGTCTGTTTACGTTGACAGATCTTCATTCTGTCTCTTTCAGGAGCGTTTGCGGGTGCCCGGCGGACATCGTGGTTTCAGGGAACTCGCAATCAGCTCCAAAGTCATGCTGTGGGTGTGGGTGCACACACGTGCCCCCTAGTGATCTTAAAGTGGACAACGTATAGCTATGCTGATTTTCCCAGGAGAGCCAACCTGCCGCAGGATAACTGTAGTGGCTGGTCCCCTAGTGGTTAAGAAATGGACTCCACTAGACCTCTGAAGGTATACTGTGGTATCTGGGGCCAAAAAATGGATCAGACTTGTTTTTCCAGCACATCCCACAGACGGCCGTCTGGATTGAGATCTGGCGAATTCGGAGGCTAACACTTCAAACTCATTGTTGTGTTCCTCAAACCATTCTTGAACATTTTTTGCAGAGTTGAAGGATGCATTATCATGCTGAAAGAAGCCACTGCCATGAGGGAATACTGTTTCCATAAAGGGGTGTACTTGGCCAGCAACAACGTTTAGGTAGGTTTGCATAGCATCACAATGCCTCCATCGACTTTCTTCCCATACTGCATACCATACATGGTGCCATCTCTTCCCCAGGTAAGCAATGCACACACATCCACATGATGTAAAAGAAATGTGATTCATCAGATTAGGCCACCTTCTATTACTTCATGGTCCAGTTCTGATGACCAAGTGCCCATTGTAGGCGTTTTTGGCTGTGCTCACAAGTCAGCATGTGCGCCCTGACCACTTTGTGGTGGCTATGCTACCCCATACACAACAAACTGCAATGCCCGTTTTTATAGTTTTCAAGACATAAGACTTAAAGTAGAACATGTTTACTTGCATTATATATCCCCATTTCAGATGCCAATGTAACAAGAAAATCAGTGTTATTCACTTTATCTGTCAGTGGTCTAATCGGTGCATTATATGTTTTTGTAGTTCTTTGGGCAGACATGGTCCTTCATTACTTTGAGCACAGGGTGGCAAAGTCTGTCAATTTCCTTACACAGCTGCAAGATTTACCTAAACTTCTAGTGCCAAAGACATTTGCATACATTGCAAGTAGCTAATGTGTGATTTTTTAGTAGAATCTCCTCTAGACATGATGTGACGTGATATGTAAAATTGCTAAATGTCCCAAGACATCATGGGAAACTAAGTTTCAGGAAATTTTGCTTTTTGTGAAGTAAAGTTTCCTTGCCAACAATTAAATTTTTTCTAAAGAACAGGTGTCATATAATACACTGTGCAATTTTTAGCGAGCCTGGAGTTGAGATGTATAGAGGTCTAAATACAGAGAATGAAAAAAGCGTGTACTAGTAAGAAACAGTTTTAGTTTTAATACAGATTTCACCTCCCAAGTCATTATGGAATCATTTGGTATTCACTGTGATAACACCAATCATAATGAACTCATTTGGAATTCATATGGCTGTCATACGCACTTCCAATGGAATTCCATTGTGGTTTAGAGCTAGTTAATGCTAATAGTAATGGACACTTAAAAGAAAGTGTCGCCATATAGGGTCAGTAAGATCAGAATAGTTGGTTTATTCAAGAAGAAAAAAAATCTCATTCTTTTTTAAATATTTTTAAAGTAAAACGATTGCTCTTCTGCAAGTATAGTATCTCATGTCCATAGTTCACAAATCTTGTCTTATTAATTTTAGGTTTAATGGAATTATAAAGTGGTTTAATCCTTAGTGTAATAGAATTATGACATTTTACTTAATAAAGCCACTCTGTAATATTTTTCACTAAAATTGTAATTAGGTAGGATGTACAGTCTTTTATTGTTATTACAGGTATATTATTTTGCAGTACAGCCCAGCAAGAGTAAGCTGTAAAGTAGAAAATTGCATTCATTTCCTTTATGACCAGACATTCAGCTTGTCCTGAAATTTATGCTACAAAGTCATGAGTTGTTATAATTCTTACATTGTTGTTTCATATGGCAATCATTAGTTCATTCATGTGCTATTTTAAAAATTTAGCCTGCATCTCAAATGTCACTGTTTTGGCAACATAGTTGTTGGACCATAAAAAAATGGGGCATAGCACAGGAGGTGTGGTTTAATAAAAAAAAAATGAAGAGAGCATTGCCAGGTCAGAGGTGTGCCTTAAATATCTTTCTTTTTTTCTTCCTAGTTGTTGACAGCTGCGCAATTAGGGCTATGCTACACAAGAGACTGACATCTAAATTTTCTAAAGGAAAATGCGTGCACACTTGCAAGACATGATTGGCTAATTGCCATGAAATGTATAAATTTGCATGACCTGGTGTAAATATTAAGAAAATATCACTTTGTTATCTAGTAATATTTAGCTTGATTTACTCAAATTACTTTTAATCATGTTCAAGCAAATTGTGGTATTAAACCATTATTGAACAAAATAATTCAAAAGTATCATGTATGATATCTGAGAAAAGTAGTAATTTTTTTATTATAATATACATACAAAAAAGTATTTGTAGTAACTTTTTTTTGTGAAGTTTGTAACATTTTATTTAATTTCTTTTAAAGAGTAAACCTATAAAAAATACACAAATATAAAACGGTCATTTTAAACCACTGCAGTGATTTATAGCAAGTCTTTCTGCTCAACACGTTTCATGGACATGGTCTTCTTCATCAGGAGCTGGCAGACTTGAATTGCTTCCATCTAAATAGAGTGACAAAATTGATCTTAAATAGTCATACAAATATAGTGCATTTTCATACATCATGCCATTGTTCCTCCCCATGGACCTCAACAATGTGTATCCAGATATTCCTCGCAGTTCAACCATACGTGGCACAGGGGTCCCAAGATGGCGAATCTCCCTCCCCTTCTCCTCCTCCTCCAACCGCCAACCTCCAGCTTAATTCATTCTATGTAATACATTATTAATTATTTCAATTGGTGGGTGACAGAAATATCACCCAAACCTTCACTTAATTAAGTAAAACATTTATTTTATATTCAAGGTTAATTATGTGTGTTCCCCAGTGTGGTACCCGCTTGGTGGAGACGAGACCCCGCCGATCCCACTCACCACAGCGGATGGAACGGTACCTCTCCCTGTCTCCCTCACGCTCTGGATCTGCTCTGAGACAGCTCTGCCTCTCCCTCAGGACCGCAGCCAATCCCTAAAATGGCCACCGCACCTCAGGCGCTCGTTGCCTCGCAGTGCGCGCTGCCGCCCGCCCCACACAGCAGCTTGATAGACACTGCTCCAGGGAACGAGGGGATGGACACTTCCAGCCCCAGCAACCAGGCACACACTGACTCCCCTGACAAACTGGCACAGGCGGTAGCTGCACTGCTCCTGCCTACCCTCACACCTGCAGTGGACAAAGCAGTGGCAGAGGGCATGGCACAACTCCAGAAGAAGCTGGGGGAACAAACAAAGCGGCTAAATGTGGTGGAACAACGCATATCATCCCTGGAGGATGATCAATACAACATGAACGCAGCTCCAGAGAAGTTCATACAGGACCAACAACATTTGCACGATCACATGGAGGACCTTGAAAATCGCTCAAGGAGGAACAATCTGAGGATTATAGGCCTCCCAGAATCGCACAAACCTGATACACTCCTTGCTCTGTGTACAACTACCATATCAGCAGCTCTTGGCCTCAATCGCCACTGCACGGTGGAAAGGGTGCATCGCATCGGAGCGTCATCCGCCAATAACAAACATCCGCGGCAGGTAATAGCCAAATACCTCAACTACATTGATCGCACAACACACAAATATATAGTATAAATAATTCCTAAACAACTCACAATGTGAAATATACTATATTGACAGTGCTAAATAAAATAAGGCTAACAGAAAATAGAAAATAAATAAAAATCAAAGTTCATAACTTCCATAAATTCCAACGGTGTGCTGAGTCCTAAATTGTGGATAGAGAATTTCAGCTTAATGCTCATAAGAAAGAAAAGAAGTCCATCTCCAAGCCATTCACCAAACCGTCAGTGTGAACGAACTCTGTGCACGGTGACGCTCCCTATGGTAATGCACTTACCAAAAATATATATATATATATATATATATATATATGTATATATAGATATAGGCACGTCTATTAATCACTGGCTCCTGGAATTTCTCAGCATTAAACCTTCAATTCAGCGTTTCTCCACCCAGCACAATTTCACATATAGAAGAGATCAGAAACACAATCCATAGTGCAAACTGATTTTAATAAACAACCTTCTTGTGCATTCTATAAAAACATACGTACACAATAAAACTCTTTCATATCGTATATCATGTCACCAGCAGAGGTCAAACTTGTCTCACTGCAGTCCGGAACTCTGTGATCATAAACGGACTCGATATCAGCGGCGGGTCCCCGGAAACTACATTGATTGCACGGACATTCTCCAGAGCTTTCGGAAATTGTGCAACATCATTGTGGATGGGCACAAGCTGCTGCTATTCCCTAACTACTCTGCGGAGGTGTCGTGCAAAAGAAAGGCATTTCAACAGATATGTGCAGAACTGTTCAAGCATAATATTCGATTCACCTTGGCATACCTGGTGACTCTTCAGCTTCAAGCCCGGGATGGGGAACAGCCCACTTTTCAGTCGGCGGGCAAAGGCCCACTCCTTCCTTTGTACGCTCACGTCCGTGCCTCCAACCTCGGAATCTTATGCGGACAAGGTGAAACAGGGCCCGCAAGACCAACGCAGTCCCAGGAAGGACCCCCCCAAACGCCTGAAGTCCACCTTTCCACCAGACCAACCTGACTTTCGCTGACCCCATAGCATCCCAGGAAGTGGCTGCTTTAAGGTAAGGGTAGGGCTCTTTGGCGATGCGATTGCGATGCCTAGAGGGAGGAAGGTTCATTTATACACATAGTTCAAGTGTGCTTTAAATATTTTTTTGTTTTTATTTTTCTTTACTCGGGTCTCAATCTTTCTTTCAGTAGGCAGAGCAGCTCAGCATCCTTGGGCGGCTTACTCCCCCCTCGTGTGCAATGCAACCTCTTCGTGTTTCATCCTGGAATGTGAAGGGATTGCGTTCACCTGGGAAACGATCAGTAATACTTTGTCACCTAAAGAGGTTAAAGGTAGACATTGCCCTACTCCAGGAGACGCACCTGGAGGAACAGGACTTCCCTCACATGCGGCTAACCAACATATATGCCCCAAATTCCCCAGGTAAGACATATTTCAGTGACCTGATGGCATAATTGGCTAACGACATGAATACTCCACACCTCATAGGTGGAGACTTCAATTCGACCTACTGCGACAGCGAAGATAGAGCATGCTCATCACACCGACATAAACCATCCTCACCGACTCCAGGCACCCACCTTTACCACATGACACAAGCCCTTGGTCTGGTAGACGCATGGAGACTATACCACCCTATAGATAAGGAATACACTTTCTATTCCCCAGTCCACAAGTCCTTTGCTAGACTTGAATTCTTTTTGTGCACTCATTCTTTGCTCCCCAAGGTCAGGGACACCAACATCCACAATTTGGTCATTTCGGACCATTCACCGAATTCCATTACTCTTGACACTCTGAGACATAACCCGGACCAAAGACAATGGAGGTTCCCATCTTATCTAACCTAGAACGCTGCTTTCCACCAGTTCCTTACTGAAGCGTGGATCGAATACTCACACAATAACGGCTCCCATATGGAGAACCCCAATCTATGTTGGGAAGCGGGCAAGGCACTTATGCGGGGCGGATTATAGCCTTCACTGCTGCCCACAGGAAGAAAGCACCCGAAAGCTATCGGGAAGCTAGCGCCTTAGTGAGACAGGCTCAAGTACTACTTCACACACAAAATACAGAGGACAACCGTAAGACCTAGTTACATGCTAGAAACCTCTTTAACACCTGGGTTAGTAATGTAGAACAGATGAAAATGTTGTACGCTCAATTACAATATCACAATCATGGGAATAAAGCAGGGAAGCTATTGGCCAGGCTTACCAAGGGCATCTACACCCCTACTCACATAGTATCCTTATGCAACCCTGACGGCACCCTATCCACGTCCCCTAAAACTATCAACAAAACCTTGGAACAATTTTACACTGCTGTTTACGCCCACAAGCCTATGGACCAGTATCTGGCTTCCAAATGGCTAGACTCTGCTTCCCTCCCCCAGATCGCATCTGATGACTTGGAGATGCTCAATGCCCCGATAACCGAGGAAGAGATAACCAAAACTGTTAGCGGTTTAGCGAATGGTAAATCCCCGGGTCCGATGGCTGCACACCCGAGTTCTAAAAAATATTGCATACCACTATAACCCCCACACTACTGGCAGTGTACAATACAATTTGGTAAGGGGGCACATACCTCCCTACTGGGCACCAAGCCCACATAAAACTTATAGCCAAGAAAGGTAAAGACCCGCAGGAACCTGGATCCTACCGGCCCATATCTCTGCTCAACTTAGACTCCAAAATCCTATCCAAAATCCTAGCCACCCGATTAGCATCCATAATGCCCTTACTCATACATCACGCACAAGCGGGCTTCACTAAAGGCAGATCGGCGGCATCTAACATTAGGAAAGTGCTTGCAGCCTTGGAGTTTTCCCATCAAAGCCTTCAGACACCATTGCAATCCTTTCATTGGATGCCGAAAAGGCCTTTGATAATGTAAATTTCCAATGGTTGTCGCTAGTGGTGCAACAATTTGGAATCACAGAGCCTTTCCTGCAATTCATTCATACTCTCTACTCTGCACCTACGGCCACGGTGATCGCCGCAGGCTTGCAATCCAATCCTATACGTCTCCACAAAGGTACGGGCAGGGTTGCCCTCTCTCCCCCCCTACTCTTTAACCTGGCCATCGAACCCCTATCTCGACACCTCAACAGTACACTCAGCTTTCATGGAAAATCTACGTGTCACACTATTTGCTGACGACATCATCATATTTACCACATCACCACACTCAGACATACCAGTCATCCAGGACATCTTTGACTCATACCGTCAGTGTTCGGGACTAAAAATAAACTTTATGAAAAGTGAGCTACTCCCTTTAGGGAAAACAAACCCTGAGTTGCAGATACCTCTATCCCCCTTCCGCATAAACAAGAATCACATTACCTACTTGGGCATACACATTGGCAAAGAACCTTCTTCTCTCTACTCGCTTAATTACCCCCCACTGATTGCCAGAATACAGGGAGAACTGGAGGCTTGGGCAAAGCTGCCGATATCGCTCTTTGGGAGATGAGCACTTTTCAAAATGGTTAGTTTCGTACGGCTTCTCTATCCACTCCAAACGCTACCACTGCTATTGAAACAGAAAGACATCCAGATTATCAACAGAGCCCTTACCAACTTCCTATGGAAAGGGGGCAAACCAAGAATAGCCCTATCCAAACTATACCTCCCAAAGTATGATGGCGGTGCCAGCCTTCTCAACCTTAGGGCATACAATATAGCTTTCTTGCTGAAAAATGGGATGGACTGGATTCTCAGGTCTTTACAATACTCCAATTATACCCTGGAATCAGCAGTAGCTCATCCTTTCGATCTAGCCATGCTCCTTCACAGCAATCTCCGGAGCATCCCTATTCACCTCAAACAGAACATACTACTCAGAGATACAATTGTGGCCTGGGGAGAAACAAGAAAGAAGCTGGGCCTCTCTCCGTTTGTCTCAAGGTTCCTACTGATCCAGAACAATCCCATGCTCATATTGAGTCTGCAACATGAACCATTCTCTAAATGGAGGGACAAAGGTCCCATCATGGCTCACTCCCTCTACCACGGAGCAGATCACTCAACTTTGAAACCCTACGACCGCTTGGCCGCAGAATACGATCTACCTCCACATCACGCCTTCCATGTCATGCAATACTCTGACTTCCTCGCTAAGACGTGCCCAAATAAAAAAACACAGTTCCAGCCTTCCTTCCCAGACTTCTTGATTACAGAAAACGATACTCAATCTCGGAAGTTTATCGTTCCCTCAACACACACTATACAAAACCTCTGCACACCACCTCTATGTTGTCCTGGCTATCGGACTTCCCAGGCCAGATAGACCTAACCGATATCCTTAAGGGATATCAGATAACCAGGAAGATCACACTCTGTGAGACCTGGAGGCAGACGCAGTTCTGTTTAATACATAGAGCTTATTTTCCATTTTCCACGTCTCACCCACCTCCGGCTGGTCCCTTCTGCCCATGGTGCCTGCAACACAAACTGACTTTGCTACACTGGCTGCAGACTTGCCCAAGAATAGCCAATCACTGGTCCTCCATAATTCAATTCATCCGGGATGTGACAGCCTCCACCATCATCAAAGAACCCATGCTTCTGCTATTAGGCTTTCCACCCCGCAGTACTAATGCATCGACGGCCACCAACCAAATCCCAAAGGCGCATCTTGAGTGGATACTTCTCACATTGCTTATAGCCCGTCGAAACATCTTCCACCATTGGATTTCCAACTCACCACCCGGGCATTCTGAAATCATAACCAAGCTCAAATCTGCTCTCCACAGGGAGCAGTTAAACACCAACACCCGAGGACAACACAGCTTTACACAACCACACAAGAAATGGTCTTCCTTCATATCACACTGCCTGACCCCGCAGGAACAAGGGCAGCTCTCAAGCACCTGGAGATCGGCATATACCACCTCATGACATCCTTATACCTGCCTTGATGGCTACCTCCAAGCTGTCTTATCCCAGTGTCGCATACAGCATGGATGTGACATTTCGTGCACCTTGTCCAGGTGCATTCCTAACCATGCGTTTGAATATAGAGGCACCGTTAATAGTTTCCACACCTTGTTACGTATGTACATAATGCTATTTTGCCCTCTCCTACCCTGCTAGTAATTGCGAGTTGAAGGACCAGCGTCAGGCTTTCCACTTAACCAACGCCAAGACGTTTGCCCTTCCACGCCCTCCATACCCTCATCTCCCCTATACCATAGGCTGATCAGTTGTTCCTTCATAGAAAGATTGTATCCGTACATGGATCCTTTTGCAACTTGTAATTTCTGTTATCTTTAATAAAATATATTTAAAAAAAAAAACGCATTTTCTTTTACACAAAGTTGTCAATTTATAAGATATTTCCAACACATAGCATGTATATAGTAAAAATTACAACCCAAAACACATTCTGCTACTCTTCCCATGTATGGCAATACCACATGTGCAAGACTTTTACACAGCCTGGCTACATACAGAGGATCAACATTGAAGTAGTACCTTCAGGCATTCTAGGAGCATAAATTACACATCTCGTTTCACTCCTACCCATCACACTTTTGAAGGTCCTTGAGCACCAGCCTAATGGAATTACCCACAAAATGACCCCATTTTGGAAAGAAAACACCCCAATATATATTCTATGAGGCATGGGCTGCAGATAGGTACTCGGGTACTCTGATGAGCTGGAGACAGGTACTCGGGTAACTTGATGAGCTGCAGACAGGTGCTCGGGTACTCTAATGGGCTGGTGACAGGTACTTGGTTACTCTGATGGGCTGGTCACAGGTACTTGGGTACTCTGATGAGCTGGTTACAGGTACTCGGGTACTCTGATGGGCTGGTGACAGGTCCTCTTTATTGGGGAGCAATCAGTGTGTGTTGGTGTACACTGTAGGTGGTAACAAGATGTTACCACAATCTCCATCTCGGTGTGTGAGGAGGAGTTTGTTTACATTTAGTGATCGGCTGTGAAAGGATCACAGCTGATCACGTGGTAAACAGCCGCCCAGCCATGTGCACACGCAGCACACTCCCGATCGCGTGCATGCGCCATGCAAAGTGGAGCAGTACCACCTGTGATTGGCCGATCACGTGGTAAACAGCCACGCCCAGTGGCTGTTCACCCCTGTCAGTGACGAGCAGTGTCTTGGTGACATGCCGCAACCGACAGTACAGAGCTGCATGCACAGGATCATGCCCTGTTTAAATGGGCTCACGTCATATGACGTCCGCCCAGAACAAGAGCCTTATCGTCCCGCCGTCATATGATGGTGGGCGGTAGGCTAGTGGTTAAAGAGCTTGATGCTAAAATGATGGAACTATTGCTGGTAGACAGAGTAACTTTCCTCAATGGAACCACACTGCCTTTGCACAGCAATTAAGTAGTTACTATTAATACCGACCTGCCACTAGGACAAGACAAAGAAAGGATAATGCTGATTGTGGATGTTTCAAGCGTAGCAAAGTCCAACGCTGACATCCATGTGTCTTGTTTGGGCAGAAGAAAAATATAGTCTGCAGATTAAATAAAAGAATAGGTAGACTGTCAGTTATTTAAAAGAAAAATAATAGTTAGAGATAGCAGTCCCCCATGTGTCCCCCATGTGTCCATGCTGCCAATTAACCTCCTGCCTGTGTACAGGCTATGGAGATGGGAGAGAGAGAGAGACACTTTGAACCCACTGCAGGCATATAAGACAACTATTCTTCTCTAAATTGTCCCCAGGTGTGGTCCAGCGGCCAGGATCAATGATCTCCGTCAAGATCCTAGTCCACCATTTCGAGGAAGGGCAATGCCCATATCTGAATCCCCATATCATAGCCACTAATTGGGGGGGGGGGGGGGATTAATAATCACAATGCAATATATGTCATTATTAAAAGAATATTTAACCCAAGATTGGCTTCAAAAATTGTCACCAATTGACAATTTAGAGGGTCCCACATATTGACCCATACACATGGAGTAGCATGGCGATTCATATTGGGTCATAAGCAGGGTCATAGGGCAGAATACATCACCTCACATAGTAATTAAAGGGAAAGTGTGGAGTGGGTCGCATCATTAAACTCTATAATTATCTAGAAGAATAAAGGCCCCAGCAACACAGCAACTCGGAAGTAACAGCGACTTGGGAAAAAGGGCAATACACATTGCCTCACATAGTAATTAAAGGGAAAGTGTGGAGTGGGTCACATCATTAAACTCTAGAATTAATTGCTGTGCAGAGGCAGTGTGGTTCCATTGAGGAAAGTAACTCTGTCTACCAGCATAGTTCCATCATTTTAGCATCAAGCGCTTTAAGTAACTGACAGTTTATTTACCCTCTTATTTAATCTCCAGATTTTGTTAACCTCTGTCTAAATGAGACAGCATATGGCTGTCAGCGTTGGATCTTGCTGGAAATACCTACAACCAGCAGTAACTTCCCCCTTGTCTTGTCTATGTGATAGGTTTGTTTTAGTATTGGCTATTTAATTTACTGTGCAAAGGCAGTATGGTCTCACAGAGGAATGTTACTCTGTTTACCAGTAATAGTACCACTTTTATAGCAAATATCATTATTACTACTATCATTATTGTAATACCACTATCACCATTATTATAACATCATTACTATGTTTATTACGTAAATGTGAGGAATAAAAATTAAATAAAATCATGGTTATTTTATAGACTGAATGTGAGGAATCAAAACTAAATATATGAGAGAGGTTTAATTACCAATTACCTGGGTAATGGACCACTGCCAATACTCTGCAATACCCTGCCAATACTCTGCAATGCCCTGCCAATACTCTGCAATACCCAGCAATGCCCTGCCAATACTCTGCAATACCCATGAATGCCCTGCCAATACTCTGCAATACCCAGCAATAATATGCAATACTCTGTAATAGCCTGCAATACCTGCCAATACTCTGCCATAAACTGCCATACCCAGCAATACCCAGCCATGCTCGGTGATACCAAGCCATACTTGGTGATACCCTGCAATACCCAGCCATACTCTGCAACACCCAGCCATACTCGGTGATACTCTGCAATACCCAGCCATACTCTGCAATACCCAGCCATACTCGGTGATACTCTGCAATACCCAGCCATACTCGGTGATACTCTGCAATACCCAGCCATACTCGGTGATACCCTGCAATACCCAACCATACCCGGTGATACTCTGCAATACCCAGCCATACTCGGCCATGCTCAGTCATACTCAGTGATACCCTGCAATACCCAGCCATACTTGGTGATACCCTGCAATACTCGGTGATACCCAGCCATGCTCGGCCATACTCAGCTTTTTCAGCCAGCGATTTCCTACACCATAAGAATGATCATAGTGGCTGTTCCGCTGCTTGATCGTTCTTACAGGAGGCCTAGAGAGGACTGCCCCCCTCTCGCCACCCTCTGGTGCGTCTACCGACTCGCCAATACAATCAAAGCCAGAATCGTTTTTTTATGTTTTTTTTATTTCAGGCTTCCCAGCCTAGAGGTGAGATGTGGGGTCTTATTGACCCCATATCTCACTGTAAAGAGGACCTGTAATGCCACATTCCTTTTACAAGGGATGTTTACATTCCTTGTAATAGGAATAAAAGTGCTCAAAAAAATTATTTTTTTGGGAAAAAAGTGTCAAACTAAAATAAATAAAGTAAAATGAACAATAAAAAAAATAATAATTTTAAAGCTCCCCTGTCCCCATGTGCTCGCATGCAGAAGTGAACGCATACGTAAGTCCCACCCACATATGAAAACGGTGTTCAAACCACACATGTGAGGTATCGCTGCGAACGTTAGAGCAAGAGCAATAATTTTGGCCCTATACCTCCTCTGTAACGCAAAACATGTAACCAGTAAAAAAAATGTAAGCGTCGCCTATGGAGATTTTTAAGTAGCAACGTTTGGCGCCATTCCACAAGCGTGTGCAATTTTGAAGGATGGCATGTTAGGTATCTATTTACCCGGTGTAACTTCATCTTTCACATTATGCAAAAACATTGGGCTAAATTTACTGTTTTTTTTTTTTTAAAGTACAAAACAGTTTTTCTTTCAAAAATAAGGCATTCAAAAAATTGCTGCGCAAATACCGTGCAAGATAAAAAGTTGCAACGACCACCATTGTATTCTCTAGGGTCTTTTCTAAAAAAACATATATAATGTTTTGGATTCTATGTAATTTTTTAGCAAATAAATTCTGATTTTTACATGTAAGTAAGAAATGTCAGAATTGGCCTGGGTGCTCCAGAACGCCTGATGGCGCTCCCTGCATGTTGGGCCTCTGTATGTGGCCACACTGTGTAAAAGTCTCAGGCCGCGTACACACGGGCGGATTGTCTGTCCAACTAAGTTTGTTAGACAATCCGACAGACAATCCGTCCTACTTTTGAATGAACGGACTTGACCACAAACGATGAACAGACAGTCCGCTGTAAGCTTGCGTGATGATGTACGGCACGTACGACGGGACTAGAAATAGGAAGTCCAAGACACAGCAAAGCACCCTTTGGGCTCCTTCTGCTGACTTTGTGTTAGTAGAAGTTTGGTTAGAGACGATTCGCGCTTTTCAGACTTCAGCTTAATTTGTCCGTTTACTGCGGCGCAGTCTGCCTGTGAGGTTTGTATCTGTCTTTCGGTACGCGTGGATCAGTTGTACCTGTTGTTAGGCGCTTCTGGTCCGCTCGTTTCTGGGTTTCAGGTCGTTCTTCATAGGTCTGGCTGTTCTTCAGTGCGTTCAGTTGAGCTTGTTTGTCCAGCCGACCATTTCAAAGCCATGGAGAGTGGACGTACTCGGGAACGAGTTTGTGCTATATTGGGGCTTGGTGTTGGGGTTAATACTTTGACCCGAGCCCAGTCTGTGAACAGGGTGAGGAGGAGTTCATGGACAAAGAATTGGTTGCGCCAGCGTGACCAATTCTCGCATATGCCTTTACTTCGTGAGATCCGTGAGAATAATCCTGATGATTTCAGGAATTATCTCAGGATGACGGACCCCGTTTTTCACCGTCTGCTGGCTTTGCTGACCCCTTATATCAGCAGGCAGGATACCTGCATGCGGCAAGCCATCACTCCGGAGCAGAGGCTCATCGCCACGTTGCGCTACTTGGCGACAGGGAGAAGCCTTCAGGACCTCAAGTTCTCGACAGGCATCTCCCCCCAGGCTCTAGGGATCATTATTCCAGAGACCTGTTCTGCCATTATTCGGGTCCTGCAGAAGGAATATATGAAGGTAAGTTTGTTCTTTTAATATTGCATTATATGCATTGTATGTTTGTATTCATTTCATCATGACTTTTAATATCCATGGCAGGAATATGATGTGAATGTCCCCTTTATATGAATGCATGCACTTTTTTTTTTTTTTGATGGTTTTATTTTTTATTTTTATTTTTTTGTGTCATTTTTTTGAGCTTTTTACCTTTTTGTGTCCCACGTGCATATTTGCTTTCACTAACGTCCTCAGCATTCAATCCTGGGCCCCTATACACCCACAGCCGAGACTGTTTTTCTCTATAATTCATATTGTCAGCTCCATTGTACTATTTTACTACCCCCCCACCCTTTGTATACTCTTTGTATATACCCTTTGTGTGTATGTGTGTGTATATATATAGATAGATAGATAGATAGATAGATAGATAGATAGATAGATAGATAGATAGATAGATAGATTGTCTACTCATTAATTAGTCCCCCCACCCCACTCAAATTGGTTGCAGGTATTGTCTGTCTACTCATTAATTAGTCCCCCCCACCCCATCCAAATTGGTTGCAGGTATTGTCTACTCATTAATTAGTCCCCCCACCCCACTCAAATTGGTTGCAGGTATTGTCTACTCATTAATTAGTCCCCCCACCCCACTCAAATTGGTTGCAGGTATTGTCTACTCATTAATTAGTCCCCCCACCCCACTCAAATTGGTTGCAGGTATTGTCTACTCATTAATTAGTCCCCCCACCCCACTCACCCACCTAACTTATGTCCCCAGGTCCATCAGAGGGCTGAGTAATCTGTGAATTGGGCCGTCTATTTTTTTTTTGGCAGAATTTTTTTTTCAATATTTCTGTTTAACTGTTGTTCCAAAATGTTTTTGAGTTTTATTTGTTAGGAATTGTTTTGATTTAACGACTAATTTTTTTTTTCCTGTGTTTGACTCCCCAGTTTCCTTCCACGCCACAGGAATGGCAGACTGTGGCTTCCCAATTCGCTGCCCGTTGGGACTTTCCCAACTGCGGAGGGGCGATCGACGGGAAACATGTGAGGATTGTGCCCCCACCCCATTCGGGGTCCTACTATTGGAATTATAAGGGGTTCCATAGTGTGGTGCTAATGGCGGTGGTGTCAGCACAATGTGACTTTCTTTATGTGGATGTGGGGAAGAACGGCCGGATGTCTGACGGAGGAGTCTTTAGGCAGACCGAGTTCTGCCACCGTCTCATCACTGGTGGCCTGGACTTGCCACCAGATGCCGAGAATGTGGAGGGTCTACCGTTTGTGTTTCTAGCTGATGAAGCGTTCGGTCTGAGTGACCATCTGATGAAACCCTTCCCCCAAAGGACCCTCACCCCGGAGAGGAGGGTTTTTAATTACCGGCTGGCCAGAGCAAGAAGGGTTGTGGAGAGTGCCTTTGGCATTATGGCCAGCCGGTTCCATCTGTTACTGACAGCTATCAACCTAGCAGAGTATAAACTGAACTATGTAATACTTTGCTGCTGCATTTTGCACAATGTTCTCCGCAAACTTTCAGGGAACCAGTACCTGCAACCTATTGGGCCTGAGGCCGGACTAATATTACCAGAACTCACAGGGCTGGATCATGCCCTTCCTGGCTTAGCCCCCCAAACAGCACGTGAGGTGCGTGACCGCTATGTCAGCTATTTTAATGGTAGGGGGGCTATTCCAATGCCAGCTGACCAATAAAAATTTATTTTTCTTGAAATATGTATTGTCTGTTCAAATTTTTAAGTTTGGTTCTTGTTTGCTTTTCACTGTGCTTGTCTCCTACATTCTCCTAATTCAGGGATATGCAATTGGCCAACCTCCAGCTGGTGCAAAACTACAAGTCAATCATGCCTCTGGGTCTCATGCTTGTGGCTGTCAGTCTTGCTATGCTTCATGGGACTTGTAGTTCTGCAACAGCTGGATTTCCACTAATTGCATATTCCTGTCCTAGTGCATTTGTATTGCAAAGTGGTTTTTGCCAATAGTAAATAAGGCCCTTTGTGACAGAAAACACAAAATGACTTCCCAAACTGGTATTGAGTATTGAAAGAAGAAGACACACACACACACACATCTTTTTTTTTGGAATTTTTAATAGTGCACATTCCAACCAGTGCCTCTTTTTTAGATATTTTTCTTTTTGTTTTTTTTTGTTTTTTGGTAATTTTTTTTTTTTTTGGAAACATATAAATATATAGATATATCTATATATATATATATATATATATATATATATAAAATAAAATTATAAAAAAAATACATAAAATCGAATTTTTAACTATTTACAGAAAACAAGGGGTAAAGCCAAATTTTGAAGATGCACACCAAAAATTGGTAATGTCAACATGTGCTATGTACCATCATGAGTGATCAATGGACGTGTTTGGTGGGTGCAATCCCTTCCTCTCACATACTAGAATGAGGAAGGGTTTGCAAACACCAAATGCGTCCATTGCGATCCTCTGATGGCACATAGCACATGTTGACACACCGTGTGCATCTTCAAAATTTGGCCTCTAAAAACAATGTTCTAAAAACATTAAAAACTTTTTGGCAAGGAAATGAAGAACATGATCTTCCATTTTAGGGAAAAGGGGCTTAGATTCTCCCTAAAACATCGATCATGTTCTTCATTTCCTGCCTCATAGTGTCCAGTTGTCTCTGCATTTCATCAATCTTGCCATTCCAGGCCATGATCTGCCCAATCAGCCTCTGGGCACTGTCTGTGGAAAATGGCTCCGCGGCTTGTTGTCCTTCCACAACCAGATCATCACCTAAAAACATGTGTAGATAAAAAATTGGTTAAAATATACAGCCATTAATTGTTTACCTTAAGCTGGGTTGTCAGACACTCACTTTGTGGGGTGTGTATCTCCACCACCTCTTCCTCCTCCACATCTAGCCCTGGGCTGGGCTGATCCAGCTCGGACACTGGGCTTGGCTGCTCCCTCACGGACACGGGGCTGGGCAGCTCCATCACGGACACGGGGCTGGGGCTAACTGCCCAATCAGGCTGGTGAGGTCGGGGGGTCCTGGGCTGCTCCGCCTCTTGTCTGAGTCTTTGTTCCCCTATGAGAATGAAAAAACAAACAAAAAAAGGTATACTTTTAAGCATAGTGATATTTGAGTTCAGAAATTGGAATATGAAACATTGGTTTGAAGTGGTGTACAATTATTAGCTGGTTATTACAAGCTCCTAGTTTAATACATCATTAAAATGACATTTTTTTAGTTAGGCTGTGTTCAGACTGCTGCGATGTGCGAACGCTGCAAATCTACTGTGGTTTCATGCATCGCATGCCTCCCGGAGGCAGTTTGCACTGCCCTATGTGACCTGCTGGGAGTATCAGTGTAAAGTTTTATTGACACCTCCAAATTAGTTCTCATATCACAGTGCAATCTTTAAACTCGGACAGGAATCGGACCACATGGTGTGAACACCCATGTGATCCGATTCGGCTGTGGACTAAAAAAAGGGCCATGTACAAGTTTGGGCCGGATGCGATGCAAATTCAGCCATACTATATGTATGGCTGAAATCGCATCACACAGAGATCACATGTGATTTGCACTGCAGTGCGGTGCAAATCACATTTGATCTTGTACATTGCAGCAATGTGAACCTAGCCTTTAACCAAACTGTGATACTTTATATCTTTTGTCCAAGTTTCACAGACGGACACACTCGAATCATCCCCTGGAGTACCTGTGTGTGATTATGTCAAAAAATGTTCTATGATGTCCCAAACTACACTAAATGATTCCCAGTCCAGATGTTGAACCAGCATTTTATCTATCTATCTATCTATCTATCTATCTATCTATCTATCTATCTATCTATCTATCTATCTATCTATCTCATTTTTTTATTGAGACTACATTGCACTGAATAAATTTATGAAACTTTATTAAAAATTTATATCCTAAACTGAGTGTGACAATTCAATTTATCATGAACAATACAAAAAAATTAATAACTAATTAAAATCTAATCCAACACCAGATAAATTTACACCATATACAAATTCATGCTATTTACGTCCACATATACGAACAAGCATATTCGCTCATTACATGAACTATTAACCACACGAACGATCAAATTCGCCAGATTTACAAATATATCGTATACCTATACGAACGATTATGTCCGACAGTCACGATAAACGCGGAGTTTACTCACTTTTTTTCAGGGCCTTTTTGATGCGATGATATTGGTCCGGCTCCCTGGACTTGATGTCGGACCATCGTTTCCGGAGCTGGTCCTTGCCTCTTCGTACCCCAAATTTGCTCTGCAAAGTCTCGACGACCATATCCATGATGCCGTTTTTGCGGATATTGGGTTTGGGGTACGGGCCATTTTCCCCATCATAATCCTCCCTTCTCAATATATCCACCATCTCCACCATCTCTTCAAAGGCCATGTTTGTGGCCTTATATCTCTTTCTTGCTCCGGAAGCATGGGGTTCAGGGCTTTCCTCCGCGCTGCTCACTGAAATTCCGTCCGCCATTTTCACCTATCAATCTCCCACAGCGGAACGAGGGTAAAAGGGGCGGGGAAATACGGTCACACGGAACGTCAGGGGCGGGCGACGCAGGCGGAGCTTGAACGCATGCGCTGTATATAAAGCGTTACTGCGAGGCCGTACGCTTGTCTGAACGGAAGCAGCGAGTGCTACACGCGACGGTAAGATAGTTATCTTTTTATTTTATTTTAATTTTAAGCCTGCGTTAGGAATGCATATAGTGAGATTTCACCTTATTGATGGTTAATTGATTTTTATGTGG